>NW_008692299.1:0-1596 GCF_000695815.1 Acanthisitta chloris
AGCGGCCCCGGGGCTGGCACGGCCACGTCCTCCCAGGGCAGAGGAGGGCACGGCCCCCGGTTCCCCCAGCCCCTTTTCCCACGGAGGATTCCCACGACCTGGGACTCATCCTGTCCTGCTCACAGTGCACAGCCAGGCTCTGGCTGGACCTGAAGTGGGGCTGAGTGGGGGGATGATGGCAGGACTGAGGGTTCTGCCTGCCCTCATATGCCCATCTGCCTTCTGCCCAGTCCCTGCTCCCAGCCTGGGCTTGTGCTGGATCCCGTGCCAGGTCTCTGTGCTGTGCCATTCCCAGCCCTCAGGGTGTAGCACAGTCCCTGGCAGCTCCCTCACTCCACTCATCTGGGGAAACTGAGGCACAGGCAGAGAGCTGAGGCACAGGCAGAGAGTGCCTTTGCAACAGGCTCCCGTGTTGCCAGAGCTGCTAACAGGCTCCTCGCTTCATCTCTGCCAAGAGGTTGGGACATGGGGCAGGACAGGGTCTTGAGCCAACACAGGGGCAGGGGTCAGCTCGTGCTGTCCTCTCTGCCTGGGGCTGAGCTGGCTTTGCCCACACAAGGCTCTGTCTGGACTCAGCTTTCTCATCCACCCATGCTCCCACTCAGACTGGCACCAGTCCCCCACACCAGAGTGAGCCCCACACACAGGTACCAAACACAACCTTTATTTCTAAGGTCCACGAATGGCAAGTCCCGGCAGTGCAAGGTGTGAGGATGGAGCCGGCTCTGCCCTGGTTCACTGAACAGGCAAATCCCACCCAGGGGACTCCTGGGGAATAAATACAGCAATCATGGGGGCAGTCACACCTGCCCACCCCGGCCAGCACCCGCCTGCATCTGGTCCTGCACACTAAGTGTCCTGCACACTCTGTCTCAGGCCATGCAGCCAGAGCGGAGCCATGGGTCTCAGAGCCTCCTGTTCCGAGGCTTTATGGCAACTGGGCTCGCCTCTCCTTCCCAGCTCAGGGCTGGCAGAGCTGTTTGAGGACATGGATAACACGGCTGGAGGCACCGGGGGCACAGGGCTGGTGGGAGCTGCGGAGCAGCGTCGGCCTCGAGCGCTGGGCGTAGTGGAAGAGCTCCCGTGCAAACACCGGTTCCACCTGCAGAGGCACAGACCGATGGAGGATGGCCACAAATCCATGTCCCCCCACCGTGACAGCCCCAGTGCCTGGCTCAGGGCTCACCAGCCCCAGTGTGTACTCACGTGGGCCATGATGAGTTTCTGGAAGGGGTGCCCGACTCTGGTGGGGTATTCTTCCCCAAAGCACAGGTGGATCTGGTACTGTGGCATGAGCTGTCCGTTGTCCAGGTACTCCTGCAGCTCTGCAAGACACCAGCCCTGTCAGGGGTTGTGGGGTCCCCAAGAAGCCACTCTGGGGCAGGAACTGCCCTCCTTTCTGAGAGGATCAGGGTCTCCCAGGATGGCAGACAGGACTTACGCTGCAGGTACTGCTGCGTGTCCAGAAGCTTGTAGGTCTTCTCCCTCTCCAGCTTGTTGGGCCAGTTCTTGTGTGGGGCCAGTGGCCCATTCCAGTACACCCTGCCCTGGCACTGACGCTTCATGAAGACCCCCTCAGGTGCTACCCACAGCAGC
>NW_008692299.1:1767-2679 GCF_000695815.1 Acanthisitta chloris
CCATGCTGGCAGCATGGCCAAGGCCACTGAGCACCTGCGGCGGGGGGAACTCGATCTGCTCCATGCAGGAGGGGCCGTAGAGGCGCTCGCTGTCGGCCGGCACGGCGCGGGTGGTGATGCGGCAGCCCTCGGCCGTGCGGGTGGTCAGCTCCTTCACCAGCATGTCGCAGTAGTAGAGGCGGATGTGGAGCCAGCAGTCTGGGGTGAGGGGAGGGTCAGCTCGTGGGCAGCCTGGCCAGGAGGACTGCCCAGGGCACTGCCCACCAGTGTGGCTCCTACCTGAATTACTGACATCCTCCACAGGGAGGTAGGACAGGGGTCCAGGAAGAAGCTGGCCGTGGGTCAGGTTCCAGCTATGCAAGGCTCCCCTCGTGAGGTACCCTGGGCCAGGGCAGAGACATGATGGTGAAGGGACATAGACATTTGTTCCCAAGGGACTCCCAGGCACTCTCCTGGCTCCAGCCCCTGGGCCCAATGGGCTTCAGAGTCTTTCTCAGAGTGTCTGCTCAAAAAAATGTCTGCTCACTACGGGGCCTCATTAGAGTCCCCAAGTGCACAATCAAGCAGCTTTGCTGGGGCAGGGAGGGAGTCTCTCCTGCTTGGAAGTGCGTGCTCCCTGCTCCAGCCCCATCCCACCACCAGACACCCTCCTCACCTTGCTTGGTCAGGTGGGCAGAGGGCAGGGGCTGTGGGGGCATGTGGCCTGTTTCCAGTGTGTTCTTCTGGCTTTCCTCCACCTTTGGACTCCCCACAGTGCTGCCCTAGGGGTAGGAGCAGCTGCAGTGAGGGCTGAGCTGGCAGCAGGGGGCCCTGAGCCGGACCCTGCCTGCGTGCCACAGGGGACACCCAGAGATGCCCCATGGGACAGATGTAGCAGTGTGCAGGCAGGGGAGCAGCTGGCAGATGAGGGAG
>NW_008692299.1:2711-3601 GCF_000695815.1 Acanthisitta chloris
AGGATTTGGGGGTCCCACCTTCTCCTCTGCCCGGATGGCATGGGGCAGGGGAGCAGGCTCACCTGCTGGTCCTCTCTGCCTGGGGACTGTGTGTCACTGTCCTCTGCAGAGAGCAAGGAAAAAACAATGAGCCCCTGGCAAACAGCAGGAACAGCCCCAGGGAAGACAGCTGCTGCCCAGGACACTCGGAGAGGAAGATGAGCAGGGAGAAAGGATGATGTCTGCAGGATACAGGGCTCATACAGGCATGGTGCAGGCATCAGCTTCACATCTGGCACAGGATGGGGGACGGCAGGGATGTACCTGTATCACAGGCTTTGTTAGTCACGATCTGGTACACCCTGTAGGGCTCGGAGATGTCCAGCTGGCTCCGCTCGGGCACCTCCTTGAAGTCGGTGCTCTTGTTGAGGGCACAGCGGAGACGTGTCTTCCAGGTGGAGGGGTCAGCCTTGTCCGTCCCCTCGTGGTACTTCCCCTTGTAGATGGCCCAAGCCTGAGAGACAGAGTGTCCTGTGCTGCGGGGGCTGCTTGCACCCCTGCCACCCGCTCCACTGCCCAAGGAGGCTCACCGGGGTACGAGACCACCGGGGCTGGGTGAGCCGGGGCAGTGTGTCCTGAGGGGCTGCCGGTGGTGGGAGGTCCCAGGGGGGCACACGGAGCCGGGAGAGGTGTCCCAGGGCTGAGCATGGAACCAAGTGTGGGGTCCTGGCGCTGTGCACAGAGCCAGGCAAGGGAGAGCCTGGCGCACATGGACCCGGGCGCGCGGTCCGAGGGGTGCGCACGGAGCTGGGTGAGGGATTCCGGGGGTGGCACGGAGCAGTGGGAGCTTCGAGGGTGCGCACGGAGCCCGGGGTCGAGTCCCGGGGAGCTCCCAGGGCCGGGTGGGGATC
>NW_008692300.1:0-773 GCF_000695815.1 Acanthisitta chloris
GAGATGTGAAGCAAGTGGGAAAAATGTGCGGTTATAGCAGAGAAATCTGCTGTACAGGCAGCATGGCAGCGATGAGACTGCCCATGTAAAGGGAAAGAAACTGGTCCGAGGGGTTATGTGGAGGCAGCAAGACTGGGATCCTGGGGTTGTGGCCAAGCTCCAGAAGCCCAAGTCTGTGTAACATATTGTGGCTCGTGACACTTAGAGGTAATGATGAGGACCAAAGGCATGTTGCTGCTCCAGAAATTTGGTCTCTCCTCATCCTGTTGTGTACCAGTCACATCAGGATGACACTGCAAAATTATGATCTATAAGGCCACGCACACCTTTTGGGGTGGATCCCACTAGAACTCGAGGACCACATTGCCTCCATGCCTGCTAAGCTTCTGTGCCTGCCCTGCTGAATGGGACTCTGTGCCAGACTGATCACCTTACTGTATTGTGATAGCAACCACAGAGAGGCGCCTGGGCTGGCAAAGGGCCAGGGTGTTGCTGCTGTTCCTGTGCTGCTGTACTGGTGTGATTGGAACTCCTGTGTGAACTTAAATTGAAAGGACTCTGAAGAGACTGTGACCTGTTGATGAGCCATGATGAAGCAGAGACCCACCTGCAGCCTATGATGTGGACTGTAATAATGATGGACTCTAGCATGAACCCCTTGTTACTAGCCAGGCTGGGAACAAAGAGAACAGTTCATTGCACTGTTACACCAGATGGCCTGGTCCGAAGGGACCAGTGATGGAGAGTATAATGGATGTGCCTTTAAATTGTTT
>NW_008692301.1:0-3433 GCF_000695815.1 Acanthisitta chloris
CCCCAAGCCCCCAGCGCCCCGCACCGATGGGCATGAAGGGCTGTGTGTTGAGGCTGGGGGCAGAGACGCCGATGGCGTTGACGGCGAAGACCCTCATCTCGTACAGCACCCCCTCGATCATCCGCGTCGACTCGAAGGTGAAGCCAGGGAGCACCTCGAAGTTCAGCTTCATCCACCGCATCGAGCCCTTCTTCTTCCGCTCCACCAGGTACCCTGCGCAGGGGGGACAGGGGGACAGGGGTGAGACATGGGGACACACATCGACCCTTTCTTCTTCCTCTCCACCAGGTGCCCTGGGACAGGTGGGAGAGGTGTGGACAGGTGGGACAGGTGAGGGACAGGTAAGGTACATGTGAGGGACAGGTGGGACAGGTTGGTCATGGGTGAGACATGGGGACACATATCGACCCTCTCTTCTTCCTCTCCACCAGGTACCCCAGGACAGGTGGCACAGGTGTGGGACAGGTGGGGTACAGGTGAGGGACAGATGTGGGACAGGTGGGATAGGGATGAGACATGGGGACACACATCAACCATTTCTTCTTCCACTCCACCAGGAGCCCTGCACAGGTGGGACAGGTGGGACAGGTGAGAGACAGGTGGGATAGGTGGGACAGGTGAGGGACAGATGTGGGACAGGGGTGAGACATGGGGACACACATCGACCCTCTCTTCTTCCTTTCCACCAGGTGCCCTGGGACAGGTGGGAGAGGGTGGGACAGGTGGGGGACAGGTGAGGGACAGGTGTGGGACAGAAGAGATAGGGGTGAAACATGGGGACACACATTGACCTCTTCTTCCTCTTCACCAGGTACTGTGGGACAGGTGGGATGGGTGGGACGGGAGGATAGGTGAGGGACAGCGGTGGGACAGGTGGGACAGGTGTGAGACACAGGGACACACATCAACCATTTCTTTTTCCTCTCCACCAGGTACCACCGTGGGACAGGTGTTTACAGGTGAGGGATGGGGTGGGATAGGTGGGACAGGTGGAACAAGGATGAGACATGGGGACACACAAACCATTTCTTCTTCCTCTCCTCCAGGTACTGTGAGATAGGTGTGGGACAGGTGTTTACAGGTGAGGGACAGGGGTGGGACAGGTGGGATAGGTGGGACAGGTGTGAGACATGGGGACACACATCAACCATTTCTTCTTCCTCTCCACCGGTGTGGGACAGGTGTGGGATGGGAGGCAGGTAGGGGACTGATGAAGGACAGGGGTGAAACATGGGGACACACATCGACCCCTTCTTTTTCTCCACCAGGTAACCTAGGACAGATGTGTTCAGGTGTGCACAGAGATGTGACAGGTGTATGCAGAGGACACACACACAGAGGGACACGGAGAGGGTACCCTGAGGACACAGGAGGACAGGCCAGGTGCCAGGTGTGGGTTCTCACCTGTGACTGGCTGTCCCCCGTCGTACTTGGGGGCCTCCCAGGTGAGCACAGCCCAGTCCTCCCCCACGGAGGTGACACGCACAGCCTCGGGGGGGTCAGGTACGTCTGAGGGGACAGGACACACGTGGGGACAGGGACACACCCCAGGTGTCTCCAGGTGTGTCTCCAGGTATGTCCCCAGGTGCTCCCCAGCTCTGCTCAGGTGACACTGACCCAGGATGTAGATGTTGATGGTGGCCATGTGCCCCCCTGGAACATCCCCTGGGTGTCCCCAGGTGATCCTCAGGTGTCCCCAGGTGTCCCCAGGTGTGTTCCCAGGTGTCCCCAGGTACCCCTCTCATATCCCCGGTATCTCCAGGTGTCTCCTCAGGTCTTCCCAGGTGTCCCCCAGGTGTTCCCTACCCATGACACAGATGCTGATGGTGACTGTGTCCCTCTTTGTCCCCCCCACAGGTGTCCCAGGTACCCCCCCAGGTATCCCAAATGGCCTTCCAGGTCCCCCCAGGTGTGCCACGTCCTGAGGATGAGGATGTAGGCAGTGGCTGTGTCCCCCTGTGTTCCCCCAGGTGTCCCAGATGCCCTCCCAGCTCCCCCCAGGTGTGCCACGTCCTGAGGATGAGGATGTAGGCAGTGGCTGTGTCCCCCTGTGTTCCCCCAGGTGTCCCAGATGCCCTCCCAGCTCCCCCCAGGTGTGCCACGTCCTGAGGATGAGGATGTAGGCAGTGGCTGTGTCCCCCTGTGTTCCCCCAGGTGTCCCAGATGCCCTCCCAGGTGCCCCCAGGTGTGCCCAGGTGTGTGCCGTACCGACGACGCGGATGTAGATGGTGGCCTTGTCCTCCCCAACGGGGTTGGTGACAGAGATCTCGTACTTGCCCTCGTCCCCTCGCTCCGCGCTCTCGATGACGAAGCTGCTCAGCTCATGCTTGTCCTCCAACCGCGCGCGACCCTCCCGTGCCGTGAACACCTGGGCACAGGTACGACAGGTGATGACACCTGGGGACAGCTGGGACAGGTTTGGGACACGTGGGGACACATTTGGGACACACTGGAGACATGTCTGGGACATGGGGACACACTGGGGACACGTCAGGGCACACATCAGGCTGTGCCAAGGACACCTGGGGACAGGTGGGACAGGTGACACCCAGGACAGGTTTGGGACACATGGAGACATGTTTGAGACATGTCAGGGGCACAGCGGAGACACGTCAATGACATGTGGACACGTCAGGACACACATCAGGCTGAGCCTTGTGTGCCAAGGACACCTGGGGACAGGTGAGACAGGTTTGGGACATGTGGAGACTTGTCAGGGATATGGAGACACACTGAGGAGACGTCAGCACAGCCCTCACGGGCAGAGAACACCTGGGGACAGGTGGGGACACACTGAAGACATGGCAGGGACATGAGGGGGGACCCAGGTGTGTCCCAGGTGTGTCACCTGGTTGCTCTTGGTACAGGTGACAGTGGGCAGTGGCTGCCCCAAGGTGGGGACAGGAGGACAGGGGGGCAGAGGTGCCACAGGGGGGTCAGGAGGTGCCACCAGGGGGGTTAGGTGTCCCAGGTGTCTCCCAGGTGTGTCACCTGGTTGCCCTTGGTCCAGGTGCCAGCAGCAGGGGCTCCTCAGGGAGGGGACAGGAGGACAGGCAGGTCGGGGTGACACAGGGTGACATGGAGGGTTCAGGGGTGACACACGGGGCTCAGGAGGTGTCACAGGGGGGTTGAGGGGGTCCCAGGTGCCTGGTCACTCTTGCTCCAGGTGACAGTGGGCAGGGACTCCCCCAGGACAGGGACAGGAGGACAGGGGCGTCAGGGGTGACACAGGGGGGTTAGGAGGTATCAGTGGGGTTGGGGGTGTCGCAGGTGTGTCACCTGGTCGCCCTTGGTCCAGGTGACGGTGGGCAGGGGATCCCCCGAGATGGGGACATCGAGGCGCAGTTTGTTCCCGGCCACGACCACCAGCGTGCTGTCCGAGTCCCTCCCCGAGCAGTCCAGGTGGATCTTGGGGGGCTCTGGGGGGTGGGGG
>NW_008692302.1:0-219 GCF_000695815.1 Acanthisitta chloris
TCTGTGCCCCGGGGGGTTCTCTCTGCCCCCGGGGGTCGTGCCCGGTGTCCCGGGAGGTTTTCCCGTTCGCCCCGGGGATAGTTCCCTCTATCCCGGGGATAATTCCCGCTATCCCTGGGCTCTCTCCCGCTATCCCGGGCACAGTTCCCGCTATCCCGGCTATAATTCCCGCTATCTCAGCTATAGTTCCCGCTGTCCCGGGGACAGTTCCCGCTCTCC
>NW_008692302.1:1325-16343 GCF_000695815.1 Acanthisitta chloris
GCAGTTCCCGGGGCGGAGTTCGGGCCGGTCCCGCCCCGGAGGTGACGGTGCCGCATCTCTCCCGCCGGAGCTCCATCCCTCCCCTCCCTCGCATCCCCGCGATCCTTCTGGAATTCCGGGATTGCCTGTGCCCGAGTCCCGCGGGGCTGTGGCGCGGGTGGGAGTCTCTGCCCTGCAGGAATCCTGTTCCTTGCTCCGCGCAGGGGGAAGGTGCAGGGCAGGAGCCGCCGCAGGAGGGTTGAGCTTGAGACACGAGAGACTCCAGGACTGCTGTGATAAGATTGGGGCTCTGGGATAAGGAATCATCCTTTCCATTTAGCCAAGCTGTTCCGTAGGGTTCTGTGCCAGTGGTGATGTGGGGACTCTGGGGTAAGGCGTAAAATGATTCTAGCCAAGACATTAAATAGGATTCTTTACCCATTTTCTTATTGTAGCCTGGTATGTGCCATGTCTAGCTTCACTTGAGACCCTCCAAGAGTTATGTAGGAAGGAAAATCTCACATGTAAATCCATTGGAATCACCAACAGGAGTCTAAAGAATTATGAGGTGGAATATTTGTGTGACTACAAGGTAGAAGAGGTAAGAGAAACACAGACCGACTCGATCGCTCTTTCAGCCGAGGTTTGGGAGTGAGAGGTAGTTGTGCTGGGGACATCAGGCAGCAGGGAGTGAGGACAGAGCTTTGCTGGTGTTGACACAAATAGCCTCTGCCCTGTGGACAGAGAGCAGTGACCGTGCTGCTTTCAGCCCGTGGGAGGAAGGACCTTTCCCTGCCACGACAGAGCTCTTAGAGGACGAAACGTTTCCCCTCTGTGCACCCACCAGTTAAACGAGGTGCTGGTGCTTCGGGTGGTGGCTTGGCATGAATTCTGGTGCCTCTCCTTGGTGTGCAGATAACCATCCACGTGTCTTTCCTGACTGCTCTGGGCTGGTTGAGGAGAGTCAGGGCCATGTGCTGCATCTGGATTCCTGGGGCTTGATTGTGCCAGTGAAATTCAGTCTCAGGATTTGGCCTTTTTGCAGTTATTTGGCCTTTTCAAAACCAGTCCAACAGTGTGTGCTGCCTCCTTGTACATGCACTCCTGCTCATTGCTAGCCAGTGACTGTTTGGGGGGTGGTTGCTGTGACAAATGTTGGGGTTTTAGGCTTTATTTTGTCTAAGTTTAGACTTGGGGGGTGGTTGGTGTGACAAATGTTGGGGGTTTAGGCTTTATTTTGTCTAAGTTTAGAATCTATTTTTTTGTTCTTTATGTGATACAACTACATTCTGCTTGTGCATATGAGTCATTGAGCGAGTTAGCATAACTTCCCCACCTGCCTTGCCAAACCAGCCTCCTCCTCCAGGTATGCTCTTAGCACTGACTTCATCCCAGCTCTCCATTCCTTTGCCCCCAGAGATGATATCTTAAAGTTGTGCTGTAACTTAATTTGCAAACAAAAAAAAGATTGATTTTTTTTTTTTTTTTTTTTTTGCTTTTTTAAAAAATCCCTTTCTCCCCAGCTCTAATTGTCCTGGGGACATCAAGGCTGTGTGCTGGTCCTTAACTCCAGAGCTCTTGTGTTTGCCTGTGTGTGCTCTGTGCTGCTGGGCTGGAGCGACGTGAACTGTGGCTAAGTCTCTGTTTCTGTATTTCAAGGGCAAAGAATACTATCTGGTGAAATGGAAAGGATGGCCCGAGTCTTCAAACACTTGGGAGCCTCAGAAGCATCTGAACTGCCCATTGCTCCTCCAGAACTTCTTGAGGGACAAGGATGAATACTTGTCTCGGGTGAGGGAAGGCAAAGCACTCAAAGTAAGAAACCACATTAAAACTCTGCAGCCTGCGGTTGCAGATTACATCGTGAAGAAAGCCAAGCAAAGGATAGCTCTGAAGAGGTGGAAGGAAGAGCTCAACAGGAAAAAGAACCACAAAGCAATGATCCTGGTGGAGAACACTGTGGATCTCGAGGGGCCTCCTGTAGACTTCTACTACATCAATGAGTACAAACCTGCCCCGGGGATCAACGTGCTCAACGGGATCACCACCGGCTGTGAGTGTGCTGACTGCCCCGCCGAGAAGTGCTGTCCCAAGGAGGCTGGCTTTATTCTGGCTTACAATAAACACAAGAAGTTGAAAATACAGCCTGGTTTGCCCATCTATGAGTGCAACTCATATTGTAGGTGTGGGCCTGACTGCCCCACGAGGATAGTACAGAAAGGTACACCCTATTCCCTTTGCATCTTCAGAACCAACAACGGTCGCGGGTGGGGAGTGAAAACCCTCCAGAAAATCAAAACCAACAGTTTTGTCATGGAGTACGTGGGAGAGGTATGTATTTATCTCACGTGGGTGAATTGCGCACGGTAAAGGAAATGTCAGATAAAAGCTTTGCCTCGGTGTTAACACTACTTGACTTCTTCACCCAGGGAGTGTTTGGGCACTGAACAGCTCCCCAGGGAAGCTGTCACAGCACCAAACCTGACAGAGTTCACAGTGTTTGGGCAATGCTGTCAGGCACAGAGTGTGATTATTGGGCTGAGCTGTGCAAGGCCAAGAGTTGGACTCCAGTGATCCTTGTGGGTCTCTTCCAACTCCCTTCCAGGGAGGTGGTGCAGTCACCATCCCTGGAGGGGTTTCAGAGGTGTCTGATGTGGCACTGGAGGATCTGGGTTAGGCTTTGGGGGTTCCAGCAGTGACAGGTCAGTGGTTGGACTCATGATATCAGAGGTCTCCTCTAACCCTGATGGTTCTTTGATAACTCAGGATATTCTGTGGTTACACTGTCTAATAGCTCAGTCTGCTTTGGAGTAGAAAGATAAATAGACATTCAAGTCAACAGCAGAATAATGCCAACAGTTATCCCACATAGCATTAAAGAGTTTCTTTAATGCCCTAATGGCATTTCTGAAGTCAAGTCCTTTATGTCTTTCATGGCAGTCTGTGTTCTTCATTCTTTCCTGATGGTCTTCATGGTACTTTTGTCATGTTCTTCATTCTTCCCTGATGGTTTTCGTGGTACTTTTTGCTGCTCCTGAGGCACAGTTGTTACAGAACTCTCTGCACAGTCTGTCAGTGCCTTTTCTGTTTTCTGTGAACTTTCTCAGCTAGTATTTCCTGGCACGTCTGTGACTTCTGATTAACACCATAGTGTGGCCATTAGCTGTTGATTCACTCTCACACTATCTCAGAGAGAACTTTTGTGTCTTGAAGCACAGACCCTGAGTTACCTTGGAGATTTTGTGTTGCCCTGTTCAGCCTCTGCTCTGCTTCAGGGCTCCTCACACCAGCAGCTCTGACTCACAGTATTCCCTTCTGCCCCTTGGTACAAAGGTTTCTATCCTTCCTTGTCTTCCCTCCATGCTTCCTGCCCCAGATCTTGTAACTGCTCCCGTTTGTGCCTTCCCTGTAAATACCCAAGGGCTCAGACATTCCCAGCACCTCTGGAGGGGTCGGTGCAGGGAGGTGGATGTGTGATGTTGTTTTTTAAAGGAAAGGGGCTGTGTTTGCCCGTTCCCCTGAACCTGCTTACTGCTGCTGAGGGAGTTCTCAAGTTAGACATGACTGAGGGATTTGTCATCCAATTCCATCACAATTTGTATCTGTCCTGCTGCAAAGTTGTGGTTTCTTTGCAGAGCACAAATCTAACCTGACAGGCTGCAACATGAGGTGGTTAGAGCTGTTCCTTCTGTCCAAAGCATCTCCTCATTGCACAGACTGAACTTTGTGATGTGTCTGAGGTGTCATGAGTAGGATCTTTCACTGCAGTCAAAAACAGCAGCAGGAGATGCTTCTAGGGAGGCAGGAGACAAACCCTGGGCTGTAAATGTGACTGGGTTTGAAAGGCCTGTTGATCCTCATCTGTGCAAAGGGAGAGAGCTGGAACTCAATTTTATAGGAAGCAAACGAAGCTTTCTGGGCATAATGAAGAAAGAGCAGCTTTAAGAAGCAGCAGACTGTATGGTTGTCATCAGAATCCTAACAGAAGGTGCTGCTAAGTCTTTTTCCCTGAGACAAGGTAGTGCTGTGCATCAGCTGCAGCCAAGAGAAGGTTTAGCTGTGAGTTTGGATCCTTCGTTCCCTACAGATGCTACATCAACATCAAAACCTGAGTGTGGCTTTTGTGGCTGACTGGAGGCTGTTTGGTCTAACTTGTGATTTTTAATTTAGTAATAGTTAATAATATGATGCAGGTTCCTTTCTTTGTTTGCCTCTGTTTTTTTCCAGGTGATTACCAGTGAGGAAGCAGAGAGACGAGGCCAGTTCTATGACCACCAGGGCAATACATACCTGTTTGATCTGGACTACGACTCAGATGAATTTACTGTAGATGCAGCTCGATATGGAAATGTGTCCCACTTTGTGAACCACAGTGTAAGGACCCTGTGTATTTTGTCTGTTGTATATACGATATCTTCCCCCTCCACTGTAAACATTTCCTTACCCTATTCAGCTTGTCTGGAGTAGTTTGTTTCCTGCCAGCACAGACCAGTGAGATAAGACATAACAAACAGCAAGGAATACTTAGCCAGTTGCTTCTCCCTGTCAGAAATGGGAGTGAAGTGTTCTCACAATTCAGTGTCACGTTAAATGTCTGTCATTTCACTCCTGGTTCTTTAACATACGATATGTGTCACTGTTAAACAGCAAAAAAAAAAGCAGAATTTAACAGCCTCAGGGACTGAATCCCAGGGAAGTGATGAAGTGGTTTCTAGCTCCTGCCCTTCACCCTCCTCCCACCACGCAGCCCGTGGCAGGGAGTTGGGAAGCCAGGCAGGTTTGCATGGTGCATAGTGTGCAAAAGGTATTTCTGGCCTGGAAGCAATGCCTAACATAAACCCAGAGCAGTGGGAGTGTGGGGCCTGGAACATTACGCTGCTCCTGGTTGTCTTTCAACTCAAATTCTTCTGGTGTGTAGGTAAACCCTGACCTCTGAATGCAGCTTTAATGGCTTTGCCACTGGTTTTGTTGCCATCTTTGAGGGTGCAAATTTTCTCTGGGCTGTTGCATATAGTGTAGTCTGTGTAGTGTGTAAGTGTTGCCTTCCTGGAAGGACTCGAGCTACTAATGTTCTCCTCGAAGGCTGTTTCAGACAGTACCTTAATTGCTGACCTCTGTCACTGGGAGAAGAACCTGTTCTTCCTTTCCTGTGACCTTAAAGACTTCAGTGAAACTTGCTGTGCATTTTCCTTAAGAGAAACTGCTCTCATTTTTTGCTCACAGTGTGATCCAAACCTTCAAGTCTTCAACGTGTTCATCGACAACCTCGACCTGCGCCTCCCTCGAATAGCACTGTTCTCTACCCGACCCATCAAGGCTGGGGAAGAGCTAACCTTTGACTACCAGATGAAAGGTCTGCACATTCTAACACTCTTCTGGGTGAGGGCCTGGGGCACTGGTGGGTGTTGTTGCAGCTTGACTGGTGACAGCAGTTAGGTCAGGCACTAGCACAGCTCTGGGCTTAGGGGAGTCACCACTTGTTATGTGCAGTGCAGACGAGATCTCACCCAGCAGCTTTTACCTCTAGTGCCTCCCTCAGCACTCCCAGCTCCCAGCAGGGGCTGTGGCTGGATTGTCTGGTGAGGCAAATGGTTTTGTCCCAGGAATGGTAAGGCTGCCGTCGAATAAAGCTCTCCTGTGTTCAGACTGGCATTTCAGGGAAGCTGCTTCCTAAATAATCTGCTCTGATAGTTGGAGTTGTAACAGCTCCACAGAAAGAGTGATTAGACACTGGGATATTGCCCAGGGAGGTGGTGGAGTCACTATCTCTGGAGAGACTGGACGTGGCATTTAGTGCCATGGTCAGGTTGACATGGTGGTGTCAGGGACAGTCCAGAGTTCACTGTTGTTGGTTGGGTTGGATACATTGATCATTACTAGAGACTTCAAGAAAACAAGTTCTTGGTGAAATACTGTTGGCTGTTTGGTAATGAAGAAGGTTTTTACAGTCAGAACCAACTGGAACAACCTCTCCAGGGCTGTGGTGGAGTGAGGGTACAAGGCTAAAGGTGGTTGAGTTTAAGAAGGTGTTGGTAGAATCTGGGCACACTCACAGCCCTTTGCCCTGGGGTGTTAGAAAGCCTTTGGCAGCTCTTTGAATACCAATCCTGCTCCTGCTGTGTCTCCTGACACCTCCTGCTTTGTGTTTGCCTGTGTTGCAGGTTCAATAGATCTGAATTCAGACTCTGCTGAGGGACTCAGCCCATCCAAGAAGAGAATCAGAACTGTCTGTAAATGTGGAGCTGTGTGTTGCAGAGGTTATCTCAACTGACCTTGAGTACCCAAAGTCACAGACCCTTTTGTTCTCTTCAACGTGTTTTAAGAAGACTCTTCTTTCACACACATATTCAAGTATTCTTACATCTAATGTAAATAAGGACAGTGAAACAAGGCATTGTGTTTGTAACTGAGATGGCACTGGCCAAAGACAGGGACTGTAGTGTTTCAGGCAGGTACAAAACAGACCATGGGGATTGAACACTGATTGTTCTAGAGCTGTTGTGTAGGGAGCAGTAAAATGTGTGCAGAGAAAACTCTGGGCTGTCCCTTGGCCTGAATATTTGAGTGTGAGCTTAGAGCCACAAAGCCTTCAGGAGCTGATTTCCGTGGGATGAAGTGATGTTACATGTTTTCTGTACCTCGAGGACTCCGGAGGCATTTACCTCCTAAATGACAGTGCACAGTTCTGTTTGTCCTAGCAAGAAATGCTTCGAGGAGCTTAGCAATAACACTGGTGTCAGCAGGGTGAAGGGTGAACAAAGTGTGTGAGGGCTCACAGGAATGCAGGCTCCTCACCAGGGAGGGAGTTGGTCTCAGCCCAGCCCTGGTGTGAACCTGGAACTTTTAGCTGAAGTTCTGTTCTGTAGAAGTTGTCTCGGTTCTGTGTTGTAGTTGGGAGGCTGCAGGAGGACTGCAGGGAGTATAGTAGGAACCTTCACTGTTTTCACTGCAGGCCTGTGGCTGGAACAAAGTGCTGGCTACAGCCTGGAGGTCAAGAGCAGGAGCTGAGGGAGAGCAGCTTGGCTGACCAAGCTGATGTGCCGTGAGGATCTCCTCAGTTCTCTGTCAGGTACAAAGATACCCTTGGGACTGGTGTGTAATCACAGCTGATGTTGACTGAGTTTTTACATACTGTGACTTTTTTATCTAGTGACAGACTCCTGAGAGACTAGACCTGTATTTTCTTGATGCAAAGATGGTAACTTCAGTGAAGTTATACTAGGGGTGAATACACCCATTTGATGTAGACATTTGTAAGATGTTCTTGAATGTAAAGGCTGAGAAATTTGCTATTCTTCAGCTGCTTGAGTCACTTGGCTTTGTTCCCAATCACCTTCCAAGTTCTCTCCATCATATCCATAACAAGTTTTGCTTGGCTTCAAAACCACTGAAGAGCAGTTGAGGTGTGTTAGGAGTGGAAGTTACAGCTGAGGTCCATGCTCCAAGTGCTTTATTCTCACAGATGAAAAGCTTGTAAAACTTGCATGTTGCTTACAAGTCATGTACATGTTGACAGGGTCAGGCAGAAGTGTTGCTCCATAGATGGAAGCTCCATAGATGGATGCTAGCTATGTATCATAGGTCAGCTAGTTACCTTTATAAGGTGCACAGCTGTGGGCTCAGGGGATGAAGCCAAGCACCCAGCACGATGTATCTCTTTCCTTCATGTGTTAGAAAAATGCCTTAAATTCCATGTTAATGATAGCACTCAAAAAAAAAAAAAGTGTTTCAAGGGGCAGTACAGGTTCATGAAGAAGCACAGTTGCATTTGCACTGAAGATCTGGCTCTTGGGTAGACAAATTCTGTGTGCAACTAACCAAAAGAGGTTTCACAGTTGGGGAGAGGAGTGTGGGCCACTGGAGATGCTGTGTGAGCTTTGTGACCCACAGTGCAGAGACACATGTTAAAATACTTGATGTTGTTTAATGAAGAGGTGACAGTTTGCTTAGACTGGGCAGGGGCTGACAGGACCAGGCTCCCCTGTGCCCACACACTTGAGTAAATGCTGAGCACAGTGCCACACTTTGTTTGAACACGGGTGGAGCTCTAAGGTTAGCAAACTCGGGGTGCCCTTGCTGCTCTGGAGTCCTTAGTGCTCCCTCTGGCACTCAGCCCAGGGCAGCAAGGCATTCCAAGGCATGGCAGCTCAGCCCTGGCACTGTGGGGGAGCTTCCCTCCTGTGCTGAGGCCCAGGGCACTGCTCAGTTCTGCCCTGGCCGTGCCCAGCTGCACTGGAGCTCTGCAGGCAGAGGCATTTGGCAAGCTAAGAGCTGCTGCCTTGGCAGCTGTTCTGGAGCTGTGTCTGCCTTTCCCCCCCCCGCAGGGAGTGTTATCACCAGCACTGGGATGAGCTGCTGTTCACTGGGGATGTGTGTTATCTTCTGCCACAAACAAAGAGCTGTTGGTTTCCGTTCGGGAGGTAACACTATTCTGTATTTATTTGAAGTCACCCTCCCCCTCCCTGGATCCAGTTTGCAGTTGGGAGCCCGGGGCAGTTATTTTGAATTTCCACATTCCCAGTGCAGTTGGATTGGATTGCAGCGAATCACAGGACACTGTGTCACTTTTCAAACTCCTGCTGCTGTTTGTAGCACTGCAGCAGGATAATTTGCCAAACGGGAAAAGGAGGAAAAGCTACTTTCAGTTTCTTACGGACCCTAAACCAGCTCAGCTTCTGCCTTTGGTTTGCTGTGCTCCCCTGGCATGGCCCTGGGCACCAGTTCTCTGCTCTGTAGGCACTTCCTCATGGCCTGGGGCCTGTCCTCTAGCTGTTCTGGGTTCTGTTGGGTGTATTTTTTTGGTAGCAACGCTATAAAGCTGCAAAGATCACCTGTAAGAACAGCTATTTATTTAAGCTTTTCCAAGTTAAGTCAATCTTCTTTCGGGTTACTTCTAATGTATGTTTTAGGAACTGTGTACATTAGAATATGCAGTTTGTAAGCTCAGGAACATTTTCTTTTCATACTGTGTGTTCTCTAGGACTGCTATCTTCCTCTAGTTTTTTGATAAAATAAAGAAAATCTAGTTTTTTTTCTCTTGTTGCTGTCATTCTTAAACAAACACCTAAATCTTAGCCTGTGGGAGCAGATTTTGAGACTACAAACCTCAATCCTTGTGCTGTACCCAAAATTCCTAGCAGTGTCAGGACTGCAGCAGAGCAACCATGAGGAAATGATGTGGTTTCTGTTCATCTTAGGGTTGGTATCAGTTGACACCGAGGCCCAGTGGGTTCCTGTCTATTTAAGCACCCTGTGAAGGCAGCCCTGGACTCACAGGCTGGAAAGGAGCCAACAGAAGAGCTTCTGCTCTGACTTTATTCGCAGAGGTAGTTACAGCAGCAGTTCCCACTCGCTCAAGCTTGCTGAGAAAGCCCAAAGGTTGGTAGAGCACATGATGTGAGCAAATCCCACACACAGCTGGCACAATGTGATGATGAAGAAACACATGAAGTCATGCAGAGATTGCAGCTCTGCTTCCTCCCCTCCTGCCCCTGGGCCCAGGGCAGAACTCTGCTGGTTTGACACTCCCACAGAGACTGAAGGCACACATGGGGGGGAGAGATTGTGCTAAAAGTCTCTTTAATTCTTTGGGAAGAGAAAAAAAAAGGATGGGAAACTCCAGGGAGTTTTAATGGCTTCTGTGGTTTGGCTATTTTTGTAGGCACTGCAGTTTCACAAAAACCAGGACTACATTTTTAGAAGAGCTTTGGCAGAGACAGTTGTGGTGGCACATGGGCATGGGGAGTACAGTGCCTTGGGTTCAAAAGTAATTCAGTGAAGGCCACAGAGTGTGGCAGAGGAGGTGAAATGTGGAGTAATGCAAGCACCTGTCTGGGAGAACAGGTTCCCTTCTCTGCCAGAGCAGGATGTGGCTGGTGGCTTAGAACTAAAACCCTGAGGTTGCCAAGTCCTGAAAACAACATTACAAACTCTTAGAGCTCATGACAAACACTAAATTTCATTTAGTGTCCATAGAATTGTAGGGGTTGGAATGGAGCTCAGAGACCTCCCACCAGAGCAGGTTGCTCAAGGCTTCATCCAACCTGGCTTTGATCTACCTTTAGTTTTTGTCTGGTCCATTTTTTGATTTCCTAACAGTCCTGGACAACAGAACCTTAGGAGGTAGAAGCCTTGTACAGTCCCTCCTGGGAATGCTTCCCTTCCAGTGTCCCACAGAGGGAAGAGTGAAGTTACACAGGCTGCAAATTCCTAGTTCTGACAAAAATGTTCCTGCAAAGAACTGCCTGAGGCAGCAGAGCTGCAGGTAGTGACCAGCACTAAAGAGAACTCAGGTATTGCTAAGCATTTAGGGTCGTAATCAGTTTGTACCTGTCCTCAGGAGGCTTTTTTCTCCCTCACTATGTCCTCACCTGCTGCAAGCTTCTTGTAGAGATGGAGCAGTTTATCTGGCTGAGGCACTTCAGCATCAGGAGTCGCGGGGATTTCGAAGTCGGAGGAGCTCTGGGAGTCCTTCCTCAGCTCCAGGTCAGGAGTCCTGGAGCTGTCACTCACATCCACCGGCACATCCTGAGCATGGGTAGTGCCAGCTCCTGCAGCTCTCTCCCAGCCTCTGCTCTGCAGGTCCCCTGGTGTCCTGCAGCTGCCCAGCTGGCTGTCCCTGGCACTGTCCTGTGGCACAGCATCTGCTCTGCTCACACCTCCTCTGGGGCAGCCCAGCTCCTGGGCACTTCTCTCCTGGGAGGTGATGAGCACCGTGTCCATTTGGCTGTCCCAGCTCTGGCTCCCCTGCTCAGAGATGTGTGTGGACTGGGAAGAGTTTTGGGAGGAGATGTGTGTCGAGTCACTCACTCCATCTGAATCGCTGAAGAGTGACTGGGACCCACCAGCATCTGCTGAAGATGGGATGTTGTCCTCATTTTCAGAGCTTTCCTCTAGTTTATTACACATAAAAAACTCATCCCAGCGAGGAACATCAGCATGAGATTCCTGTTGGTCACCAGTCACTCTGTTGGAAGTGGCATCTGGCTCAGGGGAAACAACTTGAACTGTATTTTGTTCAGGTTCCTCTTCATCATCATCACCATCATCATTGGATTCCTCACAGTCCACAAAGTCCAACTTGAGGGAGGTGTAGGTTGTGGGGGCTTTGTGGCTTTCTGTGCTCTCACTGATGTTTCCATCAGCACTTTGAGGCTGTGCTGTACTGCAGGTCCTGCTCTCTCCTCTCTGCTGCTTGGCAATCTTGGGCTTGGCAGCAGCAGGTCCTGAATCAAAGAGATCCTCTTCATCTGTCAAGAAATGAACAGAGGAAAAAAAAACACTGAGAAAAGAAAGTCACACCTCTGCTAGAAGTTTGTAAGGTTTGATTAAAATTCACTTAGTATAAGTTGAGGACAAAGCTCTCTAACCCAGCAGAAGCCTTCACAGCACATTTCTGGCAGTGTTTGCCTTGTCTAGCACAAGTGTCTCACAGGGACAGTTAGAGCAAGTCTTAATAGGGCTGGGCCAGGACTGAGGGAAGAATTCCATCCAGAGACCTACAGAGCTGTGAGCATCAACTACATTCACAGAACCATCAGGGCTGGAGGAGATCTCTGAGATCATCCAGTCCAACCATGAACCTGTCACTGCTGGAACCCCCAAACCCTAACCCAGATCCTCCAGTGCCACATCAGACACCTCTGAAACACCTCCAGGGATGGTGACTGCACCACCTCCCTGGGCAATATCCCAGGGCCTCAACACCACAACAGGGAAAACATTTCTCCTCACACCCAATCTGAATCTTATCAATCTCCTGAGCCAGGCCAAGATATCCCTGGCCACCTGTGCTCACTGTTGGCTCCCACTGAGCTGTGCCACCAGCACTGCCAAGGCCTTTGGGGCCAACACCTCTGTCCCCACTGCTCCCCCAGCCTGGAGCTGCATGGGCTGTTGTGTGCCAAGGGCAGCACCAGTACTGACCCTCACTGACCCTCATGCAGTGTCCTCAGCCACTGATCCAGTTGGCCTAAATCTCTCTGTAGAGCTTTCCTACCCTCAGGCTGCAAACAAGTGCATTTCACACAATTAGTTCTCTCTCACCCTCCCAAACCTAAGTTAATTTCATTCCTATTTCCCCTTTCCAACTTGCTCTGAACACACACACAGACTGTGCTGAACACTGAGGTTTTTGGCACCTCTGCTTAGTCTCAGACTTTGATCAGAGTTGCAGCACCAGCAGAACCTTTACCTGTATCAGACAGTTCTCTCTTGTGAGCTCTCTTCAGTGTCCCTAAGGGCTTGTATCTGGGTGCCACATTTCTGCTGTAGGACCTGCACAGTGGCTTCAATCTGAAAGGAATGAGAAAGGCAATTAATACTCAGAATTCAGGAGATGTTTCAGGAGCAAAAGGATCTCCTCACTTGATCTAAGCACACAGCTCCATGCCCTTCACAGGCAGGCAAAGGCAGCAACTTCTTGTTCTTGAGTCACTGATGAATTTAGGCAGCTGAAATGCAGAAATCTGTCACTTCCATGCATCTACCTTAAAACATGGACACCATTTGGAAACTATCTGGTAGTTCCTTCCTTAGAGAAGGTTCAAAGTCTGACTGCAGTTCTGTTCAGTAATCACAGAGCATCTCAGTGTTTGTTAAGGAGGGAAAGCCAAAGGCAGAGGAATTCCTCATTCCATTCAGACTGAGTGACCCCACTGCTCTCCTGCTCTGGGAGAACTGACCTCTCTGGGGCTGTGCAGGGAGGAGCTCAAACCCCAGAGAAATCCTCTGTAAGAGAAACTTGAGAGCAGCTGCAATGACAAACAGAAATGGGTCACAGAGCACAGTGAGGTCAGTGTGTGTTCAGCTCCCACCCACAGTTTACCAGCAGAAAAGCCTCTGTGTGTGGATAGAAGTAGCACATGGAATGCAAACTCTGACTCAGCTCAACACCCAAGTTTGCTTCAGAAAGCTCAAGTTGGTGGGATGGAATATAGGGAAGAAACCCAACCCTGAATTGTCAGGCAAGGAAAGCAAAAGGCAGTGACCCCCTGAGAGGAACAGAGATTGCATCACCTCCATCCAGCAGCCACTGGCACTTACATTTCCATGACCTTGTCCTCTGTCCCACCCACTGGCAGCACGTTGGGATAGACATTCACAGGACGGACATAGCTCAGGAAATCCTTGATCTATATTCCAGAAGAGAACAAGTTAAGAATGTCCCTTAAATACAACACTGATGCAAGGACAGCCAGAAGTGCTCCCACCAATGTGCGCCATGAGCTACACTCCATCAAAGTCTGAGAGGATGCTGAGAACTCAGCTCACCTGACACCTCCCTGAAGTTATCAGCCACTACCCAGAACATCACTACCTCTGAAAGGAAAGGCTGGACAGGCCTGGAATGTGATCCAGCCCTTCCCTGTCCTTACTGCTGTCCATCTTTTCAGACCTGCATTTTTCTTGGCCTTCAATTGTGCAGATCAGGTATTCCCTTCCTAAAAGGCTTTTGCTGAAGTCTCCCTTCAGTCAAGGCCCAGGATTACAAAATGTTCCAGTTGTTCCAAAGTTAACTCTGTTGTCTTCCAGATGCTCTCCAGACATTAAACCTTGTGGAGGATTGTCTGGTTTGGAATACCCCACTCCAACTGAGGCTGTGCCATTGCTGAGCACTGGAAACACTTGCAGGTTGCAGATTACACTATCTATACAGACAGTAGGACACAGCTGTTTCTGCACATGGAGGTAGAAGTGTGTGACAGTTCCACTACCCCCACATTCCATGCTGGATGTGCTACTCCAGGACCTCCATTTAAAGTCCCTCATGGCAGAGCAAATTAAAACTTAACCAGGAGCTTAAAACCAGGACTGTCTTCCTCTATTTTGTATGGGAAAGGCTTTGTGACAGGTTCATGCCTAGCACTGGCCCAGTTTCAGTTCAGTTTCTTAGGAGAGAAGTGGGTTTAGAACTGGATTAAGTCATATCCTGGTCCGTCCTGCCAGCGCTGCATGGAGAGGAGAGAGGGAATGGCCTTGAGCTGAGCCAGGGCAGAGTCAGATTGGGTGTGAGGAGAAATGTTTTCCCTGTTGTGGTGTTCAGCACTGGGATATTGCCCAGGGAGGTGGTGCAGTCACCATCCCTGGAGGTGTTTCAGAGGTGTCTGATGTGGCACTGGAGGATCTGGGTTAGGGTTTGGGGGTTCCAGCAGTGACAGGTTAAGGGTTGGACTTGATCTTAGAGGTCTCCAGCCTTGATGGTTCTGTATGAAGTGGCAAACCCACCCAAAGCTGAGGCACAGCAGCTAAACAATGCACTGAAACCCAAAACTCCACTCTTTGAATTGCACAGCAACACAGTAATCTAAACCAGAAAAGCAGCCAAGACAATTGCAGCAGTGACCTACAGAGAACAGAGACCAAACACTAGCCTTCTACTCCTGCCCGGCTCTAACACGCTCCTCTGCAGCTATACTAAAGCAAATTTCTGTCTTCAGCATCCAGAACTTCCATTATTACTTCCTCTTCCACTCTTTTTATTGTGACAAGTCATGGCATCCCCTCCAGAATAATCCAAACACCTTTCCATGTTCTTAGTCCCTGTCCACTCAGCACTACAAGCATACAAACCTCACTATATGAAGAGTGGAAAGAGAAACAAGCTCTGTACGTACTCTCCCCGGTCCTGGAAAAAAACAGAGGAGGCACAAGAGTTAGGGAACTACTTCATCCTCAGTCAGCAGCAAACATGACCTACACATAAAGTCCATTTTAGATTCAGTTATACAAGTGTCACAATACACACACCAGAAACAAGAGGTGTCTGCATGGCCCAAATTCTCACCTCACTATCACACTGGTCGTCTTCATCCTCTCCCCAAACCACATGGTGGAGGGTTTGATGCTGATTACGTGCAAGGGAGTTCCATTTTGGCAAGTCATGCCACAGGGCAGCCTGTTCCCTCGGATGCAGTCCTCATCCTGTCCAGGACAGGAGGAAATCATGATCAATAGTGACCTTTTTCCCCCAGAAATTAAGCAACATATTATCTAGACAGACCCAGTTCTGCTCTCACTTCCAATTCCCTTGGTCTGCAG
>NW_008692303.1:0-7291 GCF_000695815.1 Acanthisitta chloris
TGGGGCACAACAACCCCATACAGCACTGCAGGCTGATGGAGGAGTGGCTTGAGAGTTATTGGTCAGAAATGGACTTGGGAGTGCTGCTTGACAGCTGGCTCAATTTGAGCCAACAGTGTGCCCAGGTGGTCAAAAAGACCGACAACATCTTGGCCTGTACCAAGAATAGTATGGCCAGCAGGACTAGGGAAGTGATCAACACCCTGTACTTGGCATGGGTGAGGCCACACCTTGAGAATTGTGTTTTGAGCTCCTCACTTCAAAAAAGGACATTGAGGTGTCGGAGCAAGTCCAGAAGGCAATGAGGCTCATAAAAGGTCTAGAACACATGTGTTATGAGGAATGGCTCAGGGAGTTGAGTTTGTCTAATCTAGGTAAGAGGTAGCTCAGGGGTGACCTCTATAAACTACCTGAAAGGGTGGAGGATGGTCTCTTCTGTCAGGCCTGCAGTGAGAGGATTAGAGGGAATGGCCATAACCTGAGGCAGGGGTGATTCAGATTAGATATTAGAAAAATATTTTCATTGTTAGGGTGGTCAGGCACTGGAAGAGTTTTCCAAGGGAGGTGGCATCTGGATCTGGTACTGTTTTAGGGTTCAGGGGTTACAGCAAAGTAACAGGCTAACAGTTGGGCTTGATGATCTTAAAGTTCTCCTCCAACCTTGATGATTCTATGATCATGAGCGGCCTTACTATGGTGTCTGACAGCCCTCTCAGCACTCATGGATGCATTCTGTCAGGGCTCATGGACTTGTGGTTATCATCTACTTAGACTGATAAAACTCAATTCAAACAGAGGTTGCTTACTCTGATGTAAATTCTGATGAGACAATACTTCATTTGTAACCTGCTACTAAACAGGCAACCCATATATGCCAAGTTGCTAGATATATGAACACATGAGGTGCTGGACCATGTCCAGAGAAGGGAAATGAAGTTGGTGAAGGGTCTGGAACACATGCCTTATGAGAAGTGGCTGAGCGTGTTGGGGGTATTTAGTGTGGAGAAAAGGAGGCTCAGGGTTGACCTTATTGTTTTCTATAACTACATGAAAGGAGGTTGAAGTGTGATGGAAGTCAGTTTCTTCTTCCAGGTAACAAGTAACAAGAACAGAGGAAATGGCCTCAAGTTGAACCAGGGGACATTTAGAATGGATATTGAGAAAAATTTCCGCATAGATATTGTTTCCAATCATTGGAACATGTTGCCCAGTGAACTGGCTAAGCCAGCATAACTGGGGATATTAAAAAAAACATGTAGATGTGGCACTTAGCTACATGGTTTTGTGGTCAACTTGACAGTGTTGGGTTAATAGTTGGACTGAATGATGTTAAGGGTCTATTCCAACCTAAAGGATTCTATGATTCTAATATACTTCTACTTGTAAGAGGCATTGAGGGCCACCAAATGCACAAAGGTTTGTAAGTAAACAACAAAGTAGACACAGAGGTAAAAAATAGAACATGGGAATCCTTTCATACACAGAAGGGTGTGACCACATAATTCACTAGTTAGCAAAGATCTGTTATTCTTGAATGTAAATGAGATTAGGGGCTACAGATATATAACCACAGATCTCTGTACATAGATCCCATTGAGATTCACACTTGTGAATGATGCAAATACTGACATCGCAGAATATAATCCCAGAGCAAATCTCAAATCCCTGAAGAATAGTTAGGAAATGGAGTGCATTTTTAATAACTTCTTTAAAACCATATGGGATGATACATTGCAATGTATTACCTTGATAACCATTTTAAACTTCTGTGTGAGTTCCTTGGGATGTTGACTCCACCTCCCCAGTGTGTGTTGCAGGGTCTTCTGGAGAGTTCCCATAATTATACAGTTACATATAATCAACATATAACTGAGTAAATCTTCTAAATTAGAAACAGTCATTCTCTGAAACAAAGTACACATCCACCTTCCTTTTTCTGACTAAATCACCAAACCCAGGGTTTGTGTCGCAGAACCATAGAAAAAGCAAACCAAATACTTAAAGAAAGTTTTTCTACAAGTCCCTTTAGAAGAGCACAGTGTCTTAAATTCATGCAATGGATATTTATAAGTTTTCTTGAAAAGGGGCTACTTCCTTCTGAATGGTGCATTTGTTATGGTAATCAGTGCATGGCTGCCAGATCTGTGGGGATTCTAGCTGTGTCTATCTTAGACATGCAGGGAGATATTCAGACAAAATGTAGAAGACATCTATTTTCAAAATGGCACAGATACCAAAGAAAAGATGAACAGTGGGGTATAAATTTGGAAACTATGTTTACAAGCTATTACCCAGTATCACAATTCATATAGCAATTCATTAAAATGCACATAATGGAAGATGTGTCATGGGAAACCTTATGGCATGGAAGCAACATGCATCTAAATGTCTTTTACTGCTGTACTATGGTTTCTTATACTCAAAAGTAAGTTGTCTGAGGCTAGTTAGGTTTCTGTGAGTTGACAAGAGCATTTCCCACCTGTACAGGCTACGTAAAGACAATCCGTTTCAATCCAGCTGGGGATTTCTCCTGTCTGGATACAATCAAACACAGTTTTCTCTGTTTCAACATATTCTAAATCAGACTTTGCTTTCCCAAGATTTCTGAAGAGTTTCGCTGAGAGGTGTGTCCTGTCATTTTAAAATAAAAATAATAAAAAACAATCGTAAGGAACTTCCTGTAGGAAAAAATAGTAAGAAAAATATGTTGATGTTGAAACACAAGACTACCAAATTATCTTAACTCAGCATATTTTGTAATGCACTGGATAAAATTTGCATAAGCTAGTTAAGCTGAAATGCTTTGCTGCTTTTTGTAGATCATGTTTCTAAGTTACTTGATTTTTTTCATAATATGAATGTATACTCTAGTTGGATATTTTTCCCCCCAAAACTACATATAGAATTTATAATAGCATTCTTTAAAAAGTATTTTCTCTCTGTGGAAAGGGCTTGTCATTTTTCTATATTATGACTATCTTTGCTTTATTAACTATTCAATATACCTTCTATTATCCATAGGTTCATTTCCATAAAATACTTCATAGGACAGAACGTCAGCCTGAGCTTTATTAAAGGCTTCCTTCCGATCAGCCCTTTCATTCTTGTTCTTCCTGATAAGCTGACTGATGTGTTGTTGTGCCCCGGGGACATCACAATATATGGCGTGAACCTACCATGGATCAAAAATTAGATCATATTTCCTGTAAAGCTGGTGCAACTGTTTGTAATTCATTCAGTTCACATAACTGAAAGGATAAAGCCCCATGTTTTTTCCCATGATTCCATTCTCATGCTTCATGAATTTATCTTTTAAAATAATGCCACTTAATGAGTATTCAGGTTGGTCTGATCAGTTTTCAGTGTTTTTTATGATTCTTAAATTACATGTATTATTATCTCATCTGTAAACCAATGTACACAAAATAACATTTTGCAATTTTTGAGACTATAATAATAAATAAACTGCACTTTTTTCCTCACTGAACTTTCTAGTAAACCCATTAAATAATTTTTTCAGATTTGCAGTAACTGTGCTCTTACCTTCTTGACAAGAGATTTCACAAATATTAGAAGAGTCATTTGAGGTTTCATTGCTTTGTTACATCTTCTTTGACTTTGTAAGAGCTCAGTGACTTCCCTCTCTCGTTCCTGTAAAGATTCTCGTATATTTTGCAGGATGGTGTGTGCTTGCCAAAGACATCCCTTTTCCACCGAACATTCAGTCTTCTCTTCTTCGTTAGCTACCTGGGGGCAACAAAGATAATTCTTATACACTAAGCCAGGATCTAGAATTTCATTGCTGTTATACAAAAATAATAACATTCTTATAAGCAAGGTCAGGCAAAAATGGAGAAAAGCAAAAGAAATAATGAATGATATCTCTTTGGTTCCAACAATCAAAATATAATTTTTATAACTGAAAGAAGTAGATATTTAAAATATTTTTTCAGCAAAGCTTCTACTATCAAATATTATGATGAGAGCAATAGCACACTCTCAGTAATTCCAGGAGAATATGAATTAGTTTCTTTACAGTGATGCTTTAATAATTTATCGCATATTTATCATTCTCAAGCCAAGGATACATTTGCGCACAGTTTTTACCATCAGTTAGTCCCACGGTTTACTTAAGCTTTTGCTAGATTCAGCCTGATTGCCTTTGAAAGACCTGTAATAGTCCTATAAACAACCAGTTACATTTCCATTTTTGTGCTCACTTGTCCTGTTTTCAATTCTAAGACCACTGACACATCAGGTTTTTTTCCTTCTGCCTTTTCAGACTTTTGCTGAAGAATTTTTTTCTGGAAATGCATGAGGTCGTGCAATCTTTCCACATGGAGACTGATGTTGTGAAGTTCCTGCAAAGCTGAATTTAAAAAATGGAAAACCAGGTAAGAACAACTTAAGAATTTCTAATCTGCAGTTTCCATGATATTGTCTGTGCTATCTCCCTTGAGAAACCAAGATTTTATCATGAACTAATAGTTTTTAATAATCAATAATTCAATTTATTAAAACACAGAGTTTTAAAGGGGTCATGCTTTATTGTTTTGTTTTGTTTTGTTTTCTGCTGTGTTGTTTGTTGCTGTTTGGGGGTTTGGTTTGGTTTGGTCTGGTTTGGTTTTTTGTAAATTTTTTAGAGGGAAGGCTGCAATTGATGAACTAAATCTACTGAAAAATGATGCTGACTGTGAAAAGCCAACTGTGCTAAGGAGTTTGGAGTCATGACAAATATTATTTTTACCTTCAACATTCTTTCATCATTCCATATGCATACACAGTATTGCAATGGAAAGGCTTATATTGACTTCAGTTGGTATGCAGATCAGTGTAAACAAGAAAGCAAATAGGAAGGAAATTAGATCAAGAAATTCTGTATCTGAAATATATGAAACTCACTCAATGTGTGCTGGCTATAAAGATAATCTAGGTTTCTACACAAATTTTCTAGGATGCACACCTGTAAGACAAGAAAAGAAGAGAGCAGGAAATCAGTGCTCTATCATTTTTCATTGTATTTCCTTGGGGAGAACAATCAATTCCAAGAAAATAATGTTGTGGCCACTTAAAAGCACAACTTACACAAATGGACTACTGAGTAGTAACTGGCTGTTACTTGAAAACAAAATTTAGAAATAAGCCGGAGATGCTCAGACTCTAGTGTTTTCACAAAAGCCTTAAACAAGATGACCTATGCTTTTTTGGCATTTGCTCACATTATAATTATAATTCTCATAGAGACAAAAATGATAGATACTCCTGAAGCAGCTGAATAACAAAATATTTTGGAAGCATTCCTAGGGCAGCTGAAGAAAAGGCTGTGTGTGCCAAATCTTGCCAGCATTATTTGGCCTAATAGAAAGTATTCCTTCTTCCTACAAGCCTTAGAACATTGTATCCTCATCACTTCTTACTTCTTTTCTACATTTCTTTGTTTTGTTTTTCAGTTTATCAGTAAGATTTTTCAGTTTATCAATAAGGCAGAGGCTATTGTTGTGGTAGACATGGCTGAAAACCTTTATTTTAAATATTGGTGCCATTCAAAATTTAAACTGAAGGTGATGCCTACATCATTTGAAACAACACCCCAAAAAACTTTTCTGAGATCTTCCTCTAGAAATCCTGCGTCAATCTGCGTTCTGATTCAAATGCAAGAGAGAACCCACAGACCACCCTCCACCCCACCCCGACCCCAAACCAAAGTTGGGTAAGATCTCCCCGAATATGTCTTGGAGTAGTGCAATGAAAATTGGCTGTAACAAAGCAATGCTGATGATTTGCAAAATTATGGAAAGACTTGCACAAATTGCATGGAATGGAACATTATCCAGAAAATGACAATTATCAGACCATGCCCACAAATGCTATCCATTAAAAAAAACAACAAATTTTTTTTTCTTTCACACCTATTCACTCATCTCAGATCTTTAGTAAACTGAAGTCACATTATTAGAGACAAATTTGGAAAACCTGAGGAACTTTAAGCAGTTTTTCCTGAGAACTACCAAATGAGGTGGTTTTGCTGCTGTGAGCCAGCTGAAAGATAGTATTGCAATATCTTTGATGAGGATAAGTTTATTGTCAATTTTAAATGCTAATTGCTAAATCAAAAAAGAACCAATGTGCTCTACTGTGATTTAAAAATTCTTCCAGAATATATGAAATGAGCAAATTGACAGTGTAATAGGGTCTTTTTTGTGGAAAATAATAACATAGGAAGACAAAAAGGTGTACATCATCTTATTTGCTGTTTAAAAGGTGAAAACCTACATGAGCACTTAAAAATTATGAAGGCAAGTGCTCAGCAGTTCAGTCCTAGCTGATATAGATATACATATCTAAAGGCAGACAGGCAGGCAAAGAGCACACACTGAAAATGGTAATGACAACATTGTCTGACTCCAAAAAGAAAATGCAAACCAGTTTATTTACCTTTTCTTCTTCCCAGTTCTCTCTTTGTAGTTTCATTTGATGAAGAAGATCTTCATTCTCTTGGATCAGTTGTCTGTTTCTTTCCCTCAGGTTCTGAAGGCAGTAATACAAAGCAAAAGGGATTATGATTTTGACACTATTTTTCAGAAAGGCCTATATTTGGAGGATTTTTGTTCCACACAAGTTGAGAAGTCATAACTTTTGCATCAGGCCAATAAGATCTTGGGATCTTGCACAAAACTAATTCTGATTCTAAAGACCCTTTCTAAAAGCTAAAACACTCTGAACCTTCTCCTTAGTAGCAGAACAGATGGAGGAACAGGGTAAACCTTAATACCTGTTCATCACCCAAAAACCAGCACATATCCCATATATTCTACAAATCTCCTTCACACTTTATTTTCATGAAATAAAAGCTATTTACAAGTGCGTAAGCACAGACAGTATGCAACCTCTTTAAGTACCTGGCACGTAAAAATCCCCCTATGTAAAAATCATACTATTTGGTTACCTTAATTGTGTCTTGCCAGTGTGTGTTGCTTTTGTTCACCAGCTCTTGGTAAGCTTCTAACTGGGATTTCAGACACCTCATTTTCTCATCATAATGTTTATTTATAGCAGTTACAGTCTGTTCCTGAATTACAAAATATTATTGAGAAAATGTATGGTGAGTGAGACCAGTAAGCCAGGCATGATAAAGGAAACAGCTTCCAAAACAGGTAATGTTTGGTTCTCTTTATTGAATGGTTTTTTACTGCTGCAAAAATTTCTTATTGATCAATGGGATGTTTTTACTTTCATTCACTGCAGACTTTGAGCAAAATTTACTGCTAAAGTAATTTATCTTTTATGCATT
>NW_008692303.1:7315-9224 GCF_000695815.1 Acanthisitta chloris
TGAGGGTAGACCAGAAAGAATTTGCTCCAGGCATAGCTAAGCAATTTTAAAGAAATTTAGCTTTGCTCAGGAAAAAAAAACAACCTTGGAAGGAGCACAAAAAAAAAAATAATTAAAAATCATCACTCTTAGCAAAGGTACACATCTAAATTAACACAGATATTTCCTGTGCTTCTAGAAATGATTTTTATTTCAGAAATTTTAACTAATAGTATAACTAAAATAAAAGAGGCCCTGTGAAGAAACCTGTTTGCATCACTACCCAGCAGGCAATTATCCCTTTCTATGCATCTGTGTTCTTCATGATGCTCTCTCTCTTACCTGAGTGATCTGGAGGCAGTTGAAAGTGTAAGATAGGACTGTGCAAGGGTTACATTCCTACTGAAGCACAGAAATGGATTTACACAGGTATTACAATGCTTTTGCAGCTGTGACAACCTGGGAATAATATGAAGCTCTGTTCCCTACCAAAGACATCTAGCCTTTGTATACTACATAAAGTAAAATCTCTCAAGTTTACTTGACAGTCTGAAGGGTTTGTTCACTTTCCCTTGAAGGGTGCAGAGAAATTTATGAATCTCTTCGTTCTGTGCACTCAGAATAAACTTTCATTATGTGGAAAATGTACATCTTCATAGGAACACCTGGATCAGAAAAGGGGAACAATGTGACAAATAAACAGAATGATGAACCAGTAGCTGCAAGAGAAGAAACCAGAATAATTTAGCCAAAGATGATGTAGGTAATTTCATCTTTTGGGAGAATTACTGGCTAATGCAGACTGCAGAAATGCTTCTACAAAGGAAAGTGAGGCATTGTGGAGATGCGATCCTAATTGTAACATTGCAGGGATTTACATGTGGAGAAATTCTGCTCTTCTGCAAACTATATTGATATAACATTGCAAGGCTAAAGCAAAGCTAAGTGCAAAGTACAGGAAAAGTACCCACAGAGGGAAAGGCTGTAAAGGTACTACAGGGCACAGCCCTTTACAATAAAGTCATTCTTGAGAGACACAGTCTACATAAACAAGTGTTCTACACATGGTGTCAGTCATGAAAGGAAGGTACTATTTAAGAGAAAAGTTTAGTGACAAATAAAGTTTAGAAAAATCTCTGCCATTGTGCCAAATAAAAATATAAAACTAGATTTCACAAAGTTGCAAGAATAAATACACTTCAAGATACACTGGCATTATTTCCAGACACTTTGATTGGTACATGAATGGAGATGTAATTGTGAATCAAGTAGATTTTTATCCCCCATGTCATTTTGATTAATGGTACAACACAAGAGTGCTAATGCTCCAGAATAAGTACCTGGTTTTCCTTCCTTGCATTGTCCAGTTTTCTTATAATCTTCATGTGTTTCTTTTTCATTTGCTGCATGTCTTTTGCAATCTGTAGAGGATGAAGGAAATCATCAACTCAGAATGCTAGCAACCCTAGTAATAATGAACCGTCAAAAACTTTTAAGGTACATTTCTCAAAATGATATATACAGTACAGTGAAGAGTTTGATCTTGAAAACGTAAATAGCCAGTAGTACTGCAAGCCAAAGCTTTCAGGCTTCAATAGCTAGAAAATATGCTATGCTACTGCACAAAAATCTGTAGATGACTTGAAAGGAATTTCTTTTCTGGCTCAAGCATTGCATCTCCACTTCCTTTTTACTGTAGTGACCTAAATTGAGTATAGAGACACAATTGAAAGATTAAGACACAAGAAGAGTCTCTTTGAGGAGAAGATTGAAATTATCCAGAAATTAGAATTATCCCTCTTATCACCCACAGAGTTCTAAGTCATCTTGATAATTTGCTTCAGGTAATTGAACTTTTTTCTAACAGCTAGCTGAGTGGTCTATAGCTTGTACCACAGAAACCAGGAAACCACAATATATACATATATAT
>NW_008692304.1:0-1846 GCF_000695815.1 Acanthisitta chloris
GGTGTCAGTGAAACCTAGATGCTCAGTGTCTGGAATTCCAGCTTTGATACGTTTGAAGTTAACCATGCAGATTTTTACGGAAGGGCTGAGCATCGTACTTGATATATACTTAAGATGGAGTTGTAGACTCTCAGTACTTACAAGCAGCAAGATCCAAATGCACAGGACCCAGGAGAACATTATTAGGCCAAATTTTAATGGGTAGCTAATGGGAGGGATGATAACAATTCACTGTGTGCTACTCATACCCTGTATTGTTGTTTTCTTCATTCTAGATCATTATATTGAAGTCCTTGCATGCAAAGTGCAGTGTGAGAGTAATCTGACACCCATTATAGGAGGCTTTGTTGTTGAAAAATTTGTGGCCACCATGTACCATTACTTGCAGTTTGCATATTATAAATGTAAGTAGTGATTTAATGTTCTTAAATAACATTGGGATGATGTGGGAAAGATTCCATTCATAATCTTCTTCCTCTAGGTATAATGCTTTAGCATTTAAATAGGCCTCCAAAATCTGCATTTGAACATGTTTTGTGACAGAAACTCTGAGTTTCCTGGTGTCTTTTTTCTCCTTGCATTACTGTAGTTAACAGTTGTGGGACATAAATATTCTTTAAAGGGCCTGTGCTCATAAAATCATAGAATGGTTTGGGTTAGAAGGGACTTTAAAAATGATCTAGTTCCAATCCCTTGCCATTAGACCAGGTTGCTTAGAACACCGTCCTGCCTGACCTTGAACACTTCCAGTGATGGGGCAAACACTTACAGGGATGGGGCAAAATTCTCAATGACAAAATAAATTGCAAGACCCTCTGATTTAAGTTATGCATGGTTGTGACTGGTCTTCACACCCAGTGTTGGAAAAATGAGGCAATTACAGACTAAGTGTGATCTGATTCATCACTGCTCTTCATTCTTTATATGACACCTACTGCCAGCACAAGTTGCTTACACTTTTCAGAGTTTCACATAAATGAAAAATGTCCATTGTATGTATTCTAGGTGTCTTGAAGTAACTCATAACATGTTAGGGTAAGCAGTGTCAGACACTTCCTATGCATTGGAACGTGCACAATGACACAGACCAATTTTGTACACCTGCATACAAAATGCCATGGTTTGTGCCAAGAAAGCCATAGTGGCCAACCTGTCAGACCCCTATGATTGTTAAGCAGCTGAATATATAGCTCTAACTACTTTTTTTTCTTCTAATTCATTCAGTTAGAAGAGAGATTATAACTTCAAAGCAACACATTTAGCATAACATCACTTATTATATTGAATAAATACTCAATTTTCAATTTACTACTCAGTATTTCTTCCACAGACAAACCTGCAGAGTATTTCATACCATTTCCTTTTACCTAGTGGACTCTTATAATCCTGTTACAATAGGGATAAATGGGCTTTGAAGGAGGTGACTGCTTAATAGAAATTGTGTCTGGTGCTCAGTGATTACATATTTGATCGGTAAATCATTCAATGAATGTTGTGGCTTCTTGAGGAACAACTTGCACTGTAAAGAGCACTTGTAGCCCTTACAACTGCTCCTGCAGGCTCCAACATCAAAGGGAAGATGCATCAAGCCATGTAGCATCAAGCCAGTAATGACTTTTACTTATGTTGTTTGACTACACGTTTTACACATTGACACTTGCATCTTTGTCAGTTCTAGTACAGATAAGTGGAGAGGGGTTTAATATACTTTTTGTTGGCTTTTTATAAATCCCCAGGTACATACCACCAAACTGTGGGCTAATACTGGGATACCTGAGATGAACATTTGGTTAGGATTTTCATGGAAAATCATTAGAGGCAAGTCCCCGTTTTTGAATCATGGCCT
>NW_008692305.1:0-3639 GCF_000695815.1 Acanthisitta chloris
CGGGCTGCGCCCCGCACCCTGCTCCCCGCCCCGCCGCCACCGGCACGGCCCCTCCTGCATCCCCTGGCTCCCTAGAGCAGGCGAGGGCTGCCCAAGGGGCTTCCACGCCGCAGCCCGTCTTACCCTTTCTAAAACTAAGGAGTCTGAAGCCAGGCAGATGTTATGGAACTCATTCCTATTTTGCCCCCTTGCTTTCCTTTTCTCTTTTCTTTATACAGTAAGGTACGTTTTTGACTTGGTGTCTCGCTCGCAAAGCACCTCAAACGCAACATATTGCTTCCAGCAGATAGACCCCCGCAAGCTATCACCAGAAATCAAAGCACGGAACCACCATTCCGTCCCTTAGTCACTCTCGAGCCCTCTCGATTCTGCTGCAACAGACAAACAACCTCCTAAAAATGATGTCTGCGCACTTAAAATGGCTCCTGTGTCACTTACCACCTTGCAGCAGTTCAGGGCAGGGCTCCGTTTGGATTGTGCCCCCCCCCGGTTTCTGATCTCCCACCTCATCAGGAGATACGTCTCTGAGAGTGTACGGAACTTCATTTTCTTTACCGTTCAAACAACTAATTACGCCTCAGCCAGAATCCTTCACCTTCCTTTCGATGCAACAAGGCTAGCATCAATTAAATTTTGGCGAAGGAGCCAACCGGTTTCAGCTAATTCAAGTTCAAATACATGGCGACGATTTGTTAACACGAAAATAGTCCTTTTAGGAAACAGACCTTTAAAAAGCCATCTAGTTTGGGAAATGTGAGACCAATATCACAGCAGAGACCCCGCTGGAATAAGGGAGAGCTGTGGGTCCCCTCCTGTCAGAGAGCATTTTCACTCTGGGGTCGGTTCCCAGCCCAGCTCTGAACATTACATAGTCGTTCCCCCATCTTTCCATCCTTTTTTTTACCCCCCTTCACGCGCATTAAATAGCATCAAGACATACATGCACATGATGTACGCGGTCAGGCGAATACTTTACCGTTACGCGTCTTGAAACATCTGCAATCGTTGCCTGGAATCACCAAGTATTCAGGTCCAAGTGACATTTCCAAATGCTGTCCGAGGAAATTAAGGCGACGTGCGTAATATTCGGGTTAAAAAATATACCCGGTCCGGCTGGAGGAGATGCGGTATTTTTGTGCCACCCAAGATAAGACACTAACTTGACCTTAACTTTGTTATGGCGCCCCTAGTATCTGGAGAACGTGAACAGACACTGTCTGGCAGCTCTCGTAAAAACCGACTGGAGAAGAGATTCTGAGTCATTTCATTTATTGCCACTACAGTTCTGCAAGAAAGCTTTTCCTCCCTGCCAAACTTTAATTATTTATGCTCTTTGAGGAAGCACAAAGGCATCCAGAGCCATTCCCAACAAGCTGAGTTGCGTTTGCAGTCTTATCAAACGAGTGGGAATGGAGAGCCTTCTCGGAAGGTCTTTATCACGTTTAGGCTGCGGTGGGAAGGCAGAGATGTTTATGTTGGAGTAAATAAAGAGATGGACGGTTGCCTGCATGCTGCGGGGGGACGAGGGCGTGGGCGCAGCAACCGGGTACCCGCTGCTGCATCCCACCCCGCATGCACCCGCAAAGCCCTGGCAGAGAGCGAAATACACCTGGAAGGACACCCGAAATAATCCAGTCGGAGGGCGTGAAGTACATCAACCTCACTCCGGTGCATCTCCTGCACGCCCATCAGGCGTGCCGCACACGCGTGTGCACACAAGTGCCCAGGGGGCAGCTCGGGTGGGTGTGCGCAAGCAGAGCCGCACAGGCAGGGCGCGCCCCGCGTCTTGCAGCTCTGCCACGCGTGTGTGTGCCTCCTCATGCTCGAGCCACTGTCATCGCCCGTTGCTTCAGAGGAAGGGATGAAACCTGAAATATGGTCACGCGTGAAATCATGCACCATTTTCTCCCACTGGTGTGTCTATGCACAACATGAGTCCGCCAATATGTACGTCTGTGTGTGCACGCACGGTTACACACAACGGGCGCTGGCGAAATAAATGCACCTATATATACACAGGCACATACAGAGATACATAATACACATACTTTCACAACATACCGCAATTCTGATCCTACCTCCGCTGTTCTTTCTCTTTCCGTGGGCGATTTAGACTAGGAGCTTCACAATAAACCGTCGTCGTGAATCAGATGCGTTTAATAAATAATACATTGGTGTTCACATCTTTTCACTCGAGTTTCCTCTTCGTATTTCTCATTACCCATGTAATAAAGGGACGGGTTGCATTGGGGAGGACTACGGCAAGGAAGAACGGCGTAAAGGGTACATTTCTCATGGACTGTAGCCGTCTGACTAGTATTCTAGGAGAGAATAAGAAAAGGGGCTTTATCTGGTTTTTGCTTTTCTCCTGGCTTGCATCATTGGGGTTGCTCCTAGTTTTTTTAATTAGAGAGTGCCACTGGATGAAGAGACCCTTATTGTCCGCAATGCGCCAGCTCCCAGCACAGAGGCTGAATGCCTCGAAGATCTGGAGGGACCCAAGGGTGATGCCTGTGACTGTAGATGGCTAAGTGTGCATCCCTTGCCCCCGGGGAGCTATCACCCGGGGAGGCTTCGTCCCCACTTTCCCACTGGCAGCCACCGTGCCATGAGCGATGTAGGGTTTTGTCTGCATTGGGCAATGCGGTAAGAGCTGGTTTTCCTTCTATCCCCAGCGTCACAATACCAGGGCATTACCTTTGGGGCTCTTGTAAAGCTTTCTGGAAAATGGCTGCACCTCTGCCCGCCTAGAAATCCAGGATTTATGTCCAAAATAATCTGGACCTCCGTGCCATTGCGAGCAGTACTTGTAAACACAGGAGTGAGTAGGAGCAAAGTTCAAATATGTCTCTTTATGAAATAATAAGTTTATTGCCTTTAGGAAGGCTATAGCCTCGTGCAAGTAGGTAGCAGCTTTGTGCTGTTCCTTGTGGTTGTATAGCCTTGTTGCATACCCTACGAGGAACCATATCTGAGCCTACTTTATATATCAGAAAACAAGACAGCCTCCGCCAGCCTAATTATTACTGCTGTTAGGAGGCGTGGAAACCCCTCTTCGTTAAGAAACAGACTTAGATGGAAATTGCAGCCAAAAGGCGTTTTAATACCGACCTAAAATTGTGTGAGTTTTTTTTTTAGAATTTATTTTGTGAGGTATCAGAAAATTTCCTCTGGCCCTGCAGTTTCGGTCAGTCTAACTGCTCTGGTGCTGCAGAGGCCGGCGGCTCTCGGCAGAGAAAGCCTGTCATGAAGATGCGGGGAAAATCGATCCCGTTCTCGTCCCAAACCAGTAATCAAAAGGCTTGGACTCTGCTCCCAGTCTTTCTGGTTGGGTCATCCTCTGAGGTTTATACCTGGGCAAAAACCCGAAATCGTTCTCCCTTTACCCTTCATAAAAACCTATGTGGAAACGGCCATGGAGACAGACTCGCAAAACAATCAATCCCACCAGAACCTCCGTGTTCTCCCCCGTCCTGTGCCTGCAGAACCTCGGGGTGAGACGGGGGCCCCAGCTTCCCTCTAGCCGTGCCCCAGCCTGGGCCCCTGCCCCGGCACCGCCCGCTTTCTTTCTCCAGTTTGGGGCAGTGCTTGGACAAGGCCAAAGTCAGGAGCGCTGGAAGGGCAGGGCTAGGACCGGCC
>NW_008692306.1:0-535 GCF_000695815.1 Acanthisitta chloris
TCTTCCTCTTCTTCCTCTTTCTTCCTCCTGTTCATCTTCTTTCTGCTCTTCTTCCTCCTCTTCTTCCTCATCCTTTTCCTTTTCCTGCTCCTCTTCCTTCTTCTCCTCTTCCTCCTCCTCTTTCTCATCTTCTTCCTCCTCTTCCTCCTGCTCTTCTTTTTCCTGATCTTCTTCCTCCTTCTCCTCTTCTTCCTCCTCCTCCTCTTTCTCATCTTCTTCCTCCTCTTCCTCCTGCTCTTCTTTTTCCTGATCTTCTTCCTCCTTCTCCTCTTCTTCCTCCTCCTCCTCTTTCTCATCTTCTTCCTCCTCTTCCTCCTGCTCTTCTTTTTCCTGATCTTCTTCCTCCTTCTCCTCTTCTTCCTCCTCCTCCTCTTTCTCATCTTCTTCCTCCTCTTCCTCCTGCTCTTCTTTTTCCTGATCTTCTTCCTCCTTCTCCTCTTCTTCCTCCTCCTCCTCTTTCTCATCTTCTTCCTCCTCTTCCTCCTGCTCTTCTTTTTCCTGATCTTCTTCCTCCTTCTCCTCTTCTTCCTCCTCC
>NW_008692307.1:0-1258 GCF_000695815.1 Acanthisitta chloris
AGAAGAAAAGGGGGGGGAAGGGGAAAGTAAAGGAAGAAAAATGGGGGAGGAAAAGGCAGTGAAATGGGAGAAAAAAATGTGGGAAAGAGGGAAGGGAAAGGGGGAGGGAAGGGGGGGGAAAGGAGGATAAAGGGGGAGAGGGGAAGGAAATGGGGGAAAAAGAAGGGGAAAAGGGCCTGCCCTTCCCCACCTACAGCTCCTGGAGCTAGCTTGCCTTCCAGGTGATTCCCTCTCACAGCTAACTTCTTCTCCAGGGGATTCCCTCTCACAGCTAACCTCTTCTCCAGGGGATTCCCTCTTGGAGCTAACCTGCTCTCTGGGGGATTCTCTCTTGGAGCTAACCTGTCCTCCAGGTGATTCCCTCTCACAGCTAACCTCTTCTCCAGGGGATTCCCTCTTGGAGCTAACCTGCTCTCTGGGGGATTCTCTCTTGGAGCTAACCTGTCCTCCAGGTGATTCCCTCTCACAGCTAACCTCTTCTCCAGGGGATTCCCTCTTGGAGCTAACCTGCTCTCTGGGGGATTCTCTCTTGGAGCTAACCTGTCCTCCAGGTGATTCCCTCTCACAGCTAACCTCTTCTCCAGGGGATTCCCTCTTGGAGCTAACCTGCTCTCTGGGGGATTCTCTCTTGGAGCTAACCTGTCCTCCAGGTGATTCCCTCTCACAGCTAACCTCTTCTCCAGGGGATTCCCTCTTGGAGCTAACCTGCTCTCTGGGGGATTCTCTCTTGGAGCTAACCTGTCCTCCAGGTGATTCCCTCTCACAGCTAACCTCTTCTCCAGGGGATTCCCTCTTGGAGCTAACCTGCTCTCTGGGGGATTCTCTCTTGGAGCTAACCTGTCCTCCAGGTGATTCCCTCTCACAGCTAACCTCTTCTCCAGGGGATTCCCTCTTGGAGCTAACCTGTCCTCCAGACATACTTGGCTTTATTCCATATTAGTCACTTTCTTCTGGAGAATTTCCATTTCCACCCTGTGGAACCTTCAGCATAAGCAGCAAGGAAATCTCCATCTAATTCCCTGGTTTTCCCCTCCATGTTCCCCCTGTGGGAGGGGGAGAGGGGTGTGGGTTTCCTGCTTCCTTCCTGGGGAGTTTTTAGCTCCTTTAGGGTTTATGGATCGGGATAATTTAGCTACTTGTGAGGGGGAAATGAAAGGGGAAGATTTGCTTGGAATTCTGAAATCCTTCATGTCATGGGCTAGATATTGTTGTTGTTATTATTATTATTTAAGATATAGTCCAAAATAATTTATTTTAT
>NW_008692308.1:0-22845 GCF_000695815.1 Acanthisitta chloris
ATAGCATATGTGAGATAGTACATCTTGTTACAGCTTTCTATAAAATCAGTCAAAAAGCTTTGAACAAAAATCTATTACATTCAAAATTGGTAAGGATTCTAAATATTTAAATCAGGTAGCTTAAGATTATAATTTATCCTTTGCAGGAAATAGCTCGATACAGTCATTTAAAACCAAGAAAGAGGATACAGAATACCAGCACAGAATTTTCTTTGGAAAAGCTCTCTTTGCTCATTTCACATCTTAGCACAGTGACAGTAGAGACAATGATCCTTGCAATGAAAGGTTTGGCAAAAATTTGGATGGGAAAAACACAAATAAATGATGAGCAAAGAATGAGAAATTGTAGGAGGTCCCATGAAACAAGCAAGGGACATTAGGTTGTCAATAACATCTAGATGAAAATTATGAGCTCTCTCACGAGCTGAACTTGTGAGACCCTACCTAATCTGAAAACAGAGCTCTGTGAAGTTATTTAGGGCATGCAGAGCTCAGAAGTAAGTGAACACTAACAGTATTAGGAAATAAATACTTCATTATTTAAATTTTGATTTTATTCTATCATGTCAAACAGTCAGAGATTCCAAAGAAGAAAATTAATCTTATCATTAATCTATACTTAGCATCTTTGAAAAACTTCTTTTGGTTACAATAATGTCCTGTTTCTGTCTGTATATCTGTTTTTCTCTTATATCAAAACTGTAACCATAAATTACAATTTCTTCTTGAAGTTGTCAGCAAGCTTGTTATTTTTCTCTTGGAGAATGACATGGTATAGTAAGGCAAAATGAAATAAATATTTAAAAATATCTGAAATTTTTAACATAAACATATTACCTTAAATATTATCACAATTACCTGTATTATTTACATTTTTGGAATGCAATTGACTTTTGCAAATATTTTAACTTTAAGGTGTCTGATTTTGTATAGGTCAGGTTTTAGATTTTACACCAGGAAGTTTAGAATACTGAGATTAGAAATGTAAATGAAAATCTATAAATATTGCTGAAATTTTTTTTTTTACTTCTAATATTGATATGAGCCCATGTTGTTTTCAGCCTCAGTATGTCAAAGCTGAAGAACACAGTTTTAACATGCATTTCATTTCCTTATCGCACAACTAATATAATTCTTCTGCTTTATGATGTCTATTTCTAAAACTATGTAGATACAACTTAATCATAGAATCAACCAGGTTGGAAGAGACCTCAAAGACCATCAAGTCTAACCCTACCATGGTTACTAGACCATGGCACTAAGTGCCACATCCAGTCTCAGCTTGAAAACCTCCAGGGATGGGGAATCCACCACCTCCCCGGGCAGCCCATTCCAATGCCTGACTACTCTCTCTGTAAATAATCTCTTCCTAATATCTAACCTAAACTTCCCCTGACAGAGCTGTTAAATACTTGGTTTTTTCTAGTTAAATTATATTTATCCCAAAAAAATCTTGCAAAGACAGGGTTAGAATATAGCAACTATCAAATATCCTAATGTAAGTCAATATAATGGAAGTATATATAAAGCTGGATATCACTGTCTACTAATTATGTAAAATATTCAGGAGTATTATTGTAGTAATGGAATAATTGTTATATAGTGGCATTCTTATTTTGAGGTATGGAGAATAAAGCAAATATATTTTTATTTTTTAAGAGGAATTTTTTTTTATTTATTCTTTAGTGAAGATATCAAGCCAATACTTCTGCTCTGTTTGCTCTTGGGGGGTTTTGGAAGCATATTCTCTTTTAGCCTATTGTATAAAATGCAACAGGAGTAATCAGCTGATATCTGCAAGACAAAACATTTTCTGTATGAAGATGAATCAACCAACACAGCTGAATGATGTTGAACTTGTAACACTACAAACTTTGAGTTAGTGAACCTCTGCATTATTAATAAAGGAGCAGTTTGGTGGGGAAACATTGCTTTACATGAAATATGAATGCATTGCTTGAGCATCACAGGAGAATTTAGATTTATTTGCACATTTACAGACAATGAAGCTGTAATAAAGTTGAGATCAAATTAAAAACATGAGATTAAAATGTTCAGTACTGCTTTGCATTTTTCAGATTCATTTTGCTGCTGTCTTGAACTCTGAAGTCTCAAGGTCTTAAACACTAGTTATTATCAACATAACAATATTAATTTTTCACAGTACTGTAATGGATTTTATTTGTACTAAATATGTTTTGAGGTGTTGGAAAACAAAACAACCAAACAAAACCAGTAAAAACATACATCAGATCATCTGAGATGGCTTTATGGCTATGGCAAAACAAATAATTACATGAGCAACAATAAGTTAAAACATTTCCTTTTGATGGGAAGCATCAATGAATAAAATATATCCTTGTCCAGAGATTGCTATGACTCTTCTGCATATATGGACTTTGTAATCAATGCATAAGATAACTTTACTGACATAAATATTTTATGTTTTCTCTGCTGATTATTTATGGCTCTGATTTTCAAGCATATGTATGTCATGAAATATCCACTCTGCTGTTATCACATTTGGTGAGTTCTTGTATTAACTGTATGGTTAGAAGTTTAGAGCTGACTGCACAAGGCAAACTGAAAATCAATATCTAAGTGTAAAAGTAATGCTATTGCATAATTATTATTTTTTGAAATCATGAGTTTAATCACAAATTAATATTTCATATTAATTGTGTATTTATAGAAATACCACAGTGCTTTGACCTTGGCTGGGTGCCAGGTGTGCACCGAGCCACTCTATCACTTTTCTACTCAGTAGGACCTGGGGAGAAAAGAAGATGAAAGAAACCCCAACTTGTAGGTCAATAAAAAGACATTTTACTGCAGCAAAAGTTGTACTTCCTATTAGCAAGGAAAATCCTTCCCCTTCCCGAGAAGCTGGACACATAGCAGTTGCACATAGCTGTGGCTCCTGAGGGCAAATGCCATAAATAATGAATGTCCCTCCCCTTCCTTCTCTTTTTCTTAGGTTTTATATCTGAGTAGATGCCATATGGCATGACAGGTCCCCTTAGTCACTTTGGGTCAGTTGTCCTGCCCATGCCCCTCCCAAGATCTTGCCCACCCCAAGCCTACTGTTGTGTGTGGGGAACACTGGAGAGACAGCATTGATGCTGTGCCAGGTCTGCTTGGCATTAGTCAAAAAACTGGTTTGTTGGCAAATCCTTCCTAGCTACCAATGCAAAGCACAGCACTGTGAGGGCTGCTGTGGGCAATAGCATCTCAGCTAGACCCAATACAAAAGCATAAAGCCCTATATATATATATACATACATTTCACATGTCTGTATGTATGTATATAACCTGAAATGAAAAAATTAAGGATTTTGGGTTACTAGAAACAGCATTCAATAATGGGATTCTAATATGAGTTTTCACATAAGTAAAATAATGTCTTATACATGGGCCTTGTGAAATGTAGTCTTCAAAAGACTGATAAGAAGAGGCTTTTGTTGTGAAACAGAATAGAAGCATATCTTTGGATAAATAAATATTATTAAAAGCAATCAGCTTGAACTTAGGAGGCTTGGAGAAGGAGAGATAAGTTTGTGTCATTTTGGTACAAGGAATAGAAAAACTCAGTTAAACAACATTTTAAGAAATAAAATATCAGTGTTTATAATATTTTATGCTTAATCCCTTGAATTTTCCAAAAGTAGGAAATGAATTTTCTAACAGCTAGGAATGGAATGTTTGGTGTATGATAAGAGCGGTATTTTCTTCATGGGGTGACTTTCAAAATGTTTCTCAGTTGAATAACCTGGAACAGTTTCAGACAGAGTGGACAAGACATGGCTAAAGACAGTCAGAGGTTCTTTATAATTTAGAAAACTACCTAAATACTTTGTGATGTTGGGCAGAGTAGCAACACTGATAAACTAATATTCAGATGCAAATCACCTTGAAAAGATACTGTGACACTAACTATTTAAAGACTCAAGATAGAGATCAACATCTTTTTCTGGTATTTTTCAGCCCAAGGACTTCAGAAGTTTAAACATTAGACTTGCATTTTCAATGAACTGTAATGTTTTGTAATTGAATTCAATGAACTGAACCATTGAAAAATAGTCTATTATCAAGTAATGCTTAAGTAAGGATTGTAGCCATTTACTGGAAAGCTTTCCCATATTCTTTATTCAATATTGTACCTCCAGAATTTGATTATGATTCTGCAGTGCTGAGCTGCATAAAATCAGAATTTTAAGATGTCTTTATATTTTTCCTTTGCTGCTTTTCTTTTCATTTTCCCTGCTTACACTTTAAGTGAATTTCTTTGTGAAAACAAGCATATTTTTCCTAAAACCTATGAGAAACAAAGACATAGGAACAAAGTATTAATTGTATATTTTGAACCTGAAAATTCCACAGTAAGCTATGTATTGATTCATAGTTAATGAATTATCCAATATCAGTTCAAAATTGGTATTGTACTTTTATTTAAAGTGAAAGCATTGAAAGCCTGTAATGCTTTTCTGCAAAGACTTATGAAGCATCCAGGAGACATCTTCACTTTCAGAAGTTTCACATTTCCTAGACAGTAAATGATGAATCAGTTTCCATTCATTATTTAATAATTTGGGGGAAGGGGAGAAATAAATTTATGAGATCACTATAGAAAAGACTGTATGATACAGAAAATAAATGCCTTTGAGTAACTGATATAGAGTCATTCCTATAATGGAAAGAAGTATCAAATATGTAAAGCTCTGCATACAGGAAGAACATCATATAGCTGTATGATTTACTTCAAAATAAATGTCTTCGAACAAGGCTTTTTGAAACACATCATAACTTTTAAACACTTCTTGCACATTTGCTGACACAGCATACTGTGAACTATACAAAATCAAAGTATCCTTTTAACATTGGGTATATTAGATAAGAGGCAGGATTATTTACCATGGGTTAAGCACTGTGAGCATCCCAGCATATAATTTTTTATGAGAGCTTGCATCTGCCAGCTCGGAAGTCATATGTACAGATATACTGAATCATTTCTAATACACTAGCAGAGTCAAATGTTTGGGTTGCTTGCTGTCCTCTGGATCTGGCTCTTATATAGGCCTCACTTGAGCACTGGTTAAAGAGTACTTGACCCTCCCTGCTTAAACTTTCAGCTGCAATGAAGGCTCCAGTCACCCTTGGTTGAGGTTAGGTGTTTGAGTTGTTAGGAGGTGTTAGAGCTTCCTCAGGCTCACATGTAGGTAGGTTCCCCTATCCCATCATTACCTAGCAGCATCAAGGTACCCTCTCAGGTTTCTCAGAAGGTTTACAGATACACCCCAATGATCCTGGACCTTGTCCCCAGAATGTCCAGAGACTCCCAAAGTAAAATGCAGAGACCACTGCACAAACACATATATATGTTTTGTCTGCTGTTAGCTGCACTCTAGGAGCTGTGCTCTAGGACTGTTCAAATATTCTCCGTCAATGTTAAATATTTAAGTTGACAATTTTCTCCCAGTTCTTCAACATGGCAAAGTTTTCCTTTCCTTGTTCCCTGCAAAGCACTCTATGTTCTCAGTTTCACCAGCACTCATAGAATAATTCAAAAGCTACTACTCATGCACTTCAACATCAACAACTTAGTAGATTTTTAATTTACTAGGAGTTTAAATTAAATGCTGGAACGACAGGAAAACACTAACAATAATTTTGGTGTTTTGTTTTTACAAAGACAGTAATACTGACTATATTATTTAATGCAATGACCTGTTATAACTTGAATAGAATGAAATTCTAGCCCATACCAATAACATATCAAGGATTTTGGAAAAAGAATTGTGTGAAAGTGAATGAGCATAAGACCATAGCACCTCTCCACTGAAGAATATAAAACAAAGATCTTGAAATTCTACAGGAACAAGGTCATACCAGACCCCATTTTTTTATGCAAATGACCAGCTACCGGTGCAGAACTGCATAATGAGCTAACAAAGATGCTCACATCTGGCAACCTAGTAGAAATGGCTTTTAAAGTATAAAAAGGTCTGCATGGATATGAGCTAGTTGTGCTGGTGTCACTTCTTCAGACTTTGGTGTGCAGTACTGATCACTCATAGCCTATTACAAGTATATCTGGTTGTCACTGAAGGAAATTGTGGCTTAGGATGTGGTATAAGTCTTTGTTGTTAGAATTTGCTCTGGTTACCCATTGTTGAGGGTTGTTTGTTGAAAGTGATGAACAGATCATCTAAAAATGTTCCTAGTATTTTTGGTTTCATTTCCTTTACTCATTTTCCTTCTTTCTTTTCTGGTTAACAATTCTGTGTAGTCTGTTACATAAAAATTCCTTAAAGAGGAATGGCAACAGATATTGGTTATGATTTCATCAGTCCATAGTTATAAATACTCTAATGATCAGATCATTTATTGTTTACACTTCTGAATATCTATCAACATCCAGTCTGTCTGGGCTTGGGCTTTGTTTTGATTGTTATAGGTTTGAATGCAGACAGATAATCTACAAAAGCAGCTCTTTTGTAGAGAGAGGTTGAGGGTGCTGGTGTCTCATGGTGAGGGGCACAAGTAAGTAATAAAGCAAGGGAATTACAAGAAACTTGATGTTGATTCAAACTCCACACTTTCAGAAATTACAATCGTAAGTACTCAAAAGTCTGGTTAAATTAAATTGATAAAATATTTTTCCTTCTTTTAATAATTGTTACCCTGCAGTTGCTGATGTATTAGTATATCATGAGCTGAAAATACTTTCTGAAGCGCTAGTTTAAATTAATAGTACAATAACATAGTATATCTTGTCAGAAATACACATGCTGATCAAGCCTTTTTTCAATCTAATTTTCTTCTACATAGAGATGCCTTTGGTAGGTGCTTGCTTACAGGAAGGGGAAAATTCCAGATTTTTGTACCTCAGCTTTATCTACAAATTAGGGTAAAGTAACAGCACTCCATTGGGATTTAACTACTGTTACTGTGGTGGGATATTATACATTCATCTCATGTAGTAGCATAACACTTACTTCATGTTTACAGAATTCATGTACACATTTGAGGATGCACATCACAAGCATCCTCATATGGCAGGCAATGGAAAAATTGGTGAGGACTATATCTTTCATATAATTTTCACTTAAATTTCAGTTTCTGTCTTGTTGCATGACTTCAGTGCTTATAAATCATTGTTTTCAGTGAGATTTATGTCTTGGTAGAAGTCTATCAGTATGAAAGAATTGCAAGAACTCATACCTGAGATAGGAGGTTTTTTGTAGAAATGGAGTACATTTCAGTGAATTGAAGAGATTTCGAAAAGCTTTGATATGTTTTGGGTGGGTACAATTTTCTTCATATTCAGAGATCATTAAACATTCACAAGCCTACATGCATATTATTTACAAATCTTCTAAATATTTTCAATTAAAATGTAGGTTACTTTATCAAACCAAACTATAAACAGGATTTCCTAAGGTTACAGAAGATAATCCCATTGCAGAAATCATTGAGCTTCTATTGTAGTTATATCACTCAATAACACAGTCAGTGACAGCCAGCAGACCATACTCTCTCCTCTCCTCTCACCTTGTTTTCTGTGATTTTGTTTCATAAATTGATATTTTATGGCAAACAATTGCTTTGAGTTTCCCAAATATATTTCAAGGATTATAGTGCATTGTTTTGATGCAAAATTATTTCAATATAGTTACTTATGAGAAAAATACTCACTGAAGTAATAGACATTGTGTGAAGAAATGCTCTAAACATCTTCCTAAAAGCTAGGTGAAAATATACCTTGAGGATTTAAGTGCACATGCTCTATATCTCATTAGCACTCTGTGTGCCATTCAGTTGTTTTGCTATTAATATTTTTTAGGAAGAAAATGAATGACTATGAAACTGTTGGCTCTGCAGCTGATGAGTTTTGCTGTTAATGTGTACTGATGTCAACTAGTTGCAAGAAAGCAAAGGACAACACAAAGAGCAGATGCCAAACAATTTGCAGTCCCTGTAGTGAGGCAATTATTCCCTTGGAGGCTCTTATCATCTTTATAGCATGAATTCTGCACAAGCTTCAAATGTACTTAGGCCTTTCTACTGCATTACTGGCACTGTAGTTAACACTAGGGATACAAATTACAGAGTAAGAGGGCTGAAACGAGTCTTTATCACTGACATGGAAATTAATAGACCACCCTGCTAATGTCAGATTCTCAGTTCTGAGAAGAGCTGCAATTTTACAAATGCAAATATGTCCCTACAGGGAGGGGATGGGTGGGGGATTATATATACAAGAGCAAATTACTGCATATTAAAATAAGCAACATTTGGAAAAAAAACCCAACTTTATCAAGAAGCACAAAATTATAGTTGAAGATCACTATGGTAAAAGAGGGAAGACAATCTCCTAGAAGGAAATATTGCCATTCTGAACTTCTCAAACATATTTCAGACAGCAGAAGATCACTTTAATGTCATTGCTTTTTCTTGCTCAAGTGCAAACAGCATGACACCTCAGCAATTGCAGTTACATATCTTTATGTTTGAGAGTACAAATATAGGAAGGTTTTCATGTCCATGGTCTGAACATGATATCCACTTAGTCACAAAGACATATTCAAAGGAGATGACTATGAATAAATCATATTAAACATAGTAAAATATGATGAACTGTTGCTGAGCTTACTACATATCAGGACAGCAAAGCACAAAGATTTTTTAAAAAGTGCTTAGTTTATGAAATTCACTTATTTTTTATAATTTCCTTTTTTTCTCACACTTTTAAGAATAAAAATTATGCTATTTAATATTAGTTTTTAGTTGTATAACTATCTGTATTCCTGTAGTTTTTAGAACCTGTGTTCATATGAGCTTTTTTCTTGCATTTTTGTTAGAATCCAGTACAAATTATATTGTTTATTGGTTCAGAAGATATAATTTTTCTATGGCACATAATCACTCCAATTGTACAGGTGTGCTCAGAGAAGCAGCTGTCCATATGGTTCAGTCAAATACACTTATTCATACAAATACACTCATATAGCCTCATTGTAGAGACTTCAGTGACAGAAATATAACAGAAACAAGATTTCACTTACTGTATGATAAATATTCATTCTTGTCAATAAATATTTCATTCAATGAATGAAATTACCAAGTTGGAAGGCACAATTCTAAACAATGCCTGGCTGAGTATTTGGCTTTATATGTTATTTTTTCCCATTTGCCTTTAGTGCACTTCAACTTTAACTTAAGCACAGCCTCACATAAATGCCTGAAATTAAAGATATAATGTCATGGCTGTTGAAGTTGGTCTCAGCCCATTCTCCATAAAACCAGACCTGGGTTCTGACTCAATGCAATGGAAGTTGTTAAACCCTTCTACAGCAAAGAACATGCTGTCTGAACAATGACTGAAAGAGCAGTTATTTCAGGATCCCAATATTTAGTCCAGTGAAATTAGAAACATTAGCACCAAGAATGAAATGCGTGACTCCCACTACACTTGGCCACAGACCTTTTTATCTAGAACTGAGTAAGCAACAAAGATCTAGAAAGTGCTAGAGAGTGACAGTCAGTATAGAAGCATAACCAGGAATTTTTAAGCATGAGATTAAAAATTCTGTCCAACTCAAGGCATAGAGCTTTTGGACCTTCGTTGCTACCTCTGTGCTGGATCCAATACTTCTGCTGAGGAAACAGCACTGCCTCCGAGCAGAAAGCATGGGTGCTTACAGTGATTTGATTATTCAAAGAAATATACAATTCAAAGAAGCAATTCAAATATGCAATTTAAAAACAAAACAATGCACCAAAAGAAAAAAAGAAACACAAAACCCAAACCACATAATAAAACAAACAAACCAACCTATTACTATTTTACACTGAAGGCTACAGTCACATCTGGTGAAAACCTGTTTTTCACAACGCAATTTGGAGATCTTGGTCAAGTATCAGTTTACATTAAACCAATGCTTAGATTCCCAAATCTTGAGATTTCTCATCAGTATCTGCTGCAATACTCCAAAATATATTGTCTTCCCCTCTTCTTGTCCTTTTCAAACATTCAGACTAGTATTTTCCAGCTCTGTATTCCAAACTTATACTCCTCTAAAAATTTACCTTTTGCTTTATCCTCGTACCCTTTGCTCTTCCTCCTAGAACTGTATACCTACTTCACTAAGTTAAAAGACAGTAATTTCATAAACTGAGAACATTTCAAAATATAAAATATTTTAATTCCTAAGTGACGTATGAACAGTACAAGAGGATTAAGGGACAATGTGAGGGCTATTAAATTCTCAATAGTGACATGAAGTCACAATATATGTATAGTTGTATTAGGAAAAGTTCATGAAGCAGATGTATCAATCATCTTTATGCATTTCAGTCAGAGAAAGGTAGTTCCCCAGGATCCTGTAGTATCACTATGAAAAAATCTTAATAAACATCTGACACATTCTTATCATCAGCGATTCATTTAAATGTTAAATAATGCTTACAGAATTGTATAAATTTTGGTTGATCATAACTGTATTTGAATCATTTACTACTAGCCCCTCATTTTATGACACAGAATGTTTAAAATATCAATCTGTGTCTGCAAAGTCATCAACAACTAAGCTAAAAGTTAACTAAGAATTTTTCTCTGTAAAAAAGAATATACAGATGAAGGAGACTTTTCCTTGCATCATCTAGTACGCTCCTATGCAAAGAGTTAAGAACATGGAAACTAGAGACTGCTGGTAGATAGGTGGGAGACTTATCTCTTATCTGAAATAGAATAGCATTTTTATTGAGATGCTGTGTAGAGCTGAGCATATGCTAATAATACAAACTGCTTCCTCATTTCTCATTTCTCTTTAGATCCCTAAATTTTTATACCTTCCAAAATAAAAACATCGAGCAAATTGGTGTGCAATTCTAATTATTCAAGTCAACAATTTACATGTGAAAAATTAAAGCTTGCTTGTAGATTACAAAATAAACCTTTTTTGCTTATTGTGTGACAGCCTGCAAAAGCCTCTTCATGCTCAAATTTTCCTACATCATGTCTGATAAAGTCTCCCAGGCCTTTTTGCTTCTGTGGAAAGCAACATATTCATATACATTATATGCCTCTTTAAGGTTTGACTTCTGCAGAACACACAGAATTTGTGCTTGGGCTGTGGAAAAGACTAGGATATACCTAAAAAAAGGACAAAGTGTTTGGTTTGCAGTGAACTCTCGGTCATCTGCAGTTCTAAACAACTGTCGCCCTGGCTCTGTTTTCACTTCAGCAAGCTGCAACACAAAAGTTTACTCTCTCTTTGGGCTGCTTTCTCGGTCACCTTGTATCTCACTCATTTCTGGTATCTTGTCTCTACACCCTGAAACCATCATTCCGGAGACAGTTTATTTCAGATTGAATATGCAAAGCATTGAGCAGGTTTGGCTTCGGTCACTGCCCCTAATCCTCCAGAATTTTGTAGAATGGAAAGGAGGGCTGAATGTCATGGACATGTGTCAATATAAGTCATTGGCCTCTGTGATGGGGACATATGTCAGGTCCTCTTTTACTTGATATTAGAGACATATTTATCAAGCTTGATGTTACAGTGCTTTCAGTGTCTCCTGGCAGAAGTTAAGATTTAATTTCCTAGTGGCATCCAGAACACTTGAGATTATTCTGCCAGTATTGATGTAATTGTGTCTTTATAGAGCAGCACATTTTTGCTCTGGTGATAATATCCTTCCTAGTAATTAATTTATTATTTTTCTTTTTCAATTAAAATTACACGAATTAGCTAGTATTTAATAATTTAGCCAAGCTAGTAGTCATCTGATATCTCAGATGTCAACTTTTTGTCTGACTTCCAAGATTACTGGTAAGAAGCATTTGCAAGAAATATGTTTACACTTTCAAATAGTGTTTATACCACAAAGAGGTTGAAATACTATTGATCTCTCTTTGCATGGTTGCCAAAAATCTCTCTGCCAGTGCAATATCCTGTAATTGCAGATGTACAGATGAGAAAAAGAAAAAAGTTTCCTATTTTAGGGGAATTGAATTGATACAATGTTTTAGAGGTGCTAAGTATGTTGAAAAACATTCATGTGGAAATAAATTCATGCTGAAGTCTTTATGAGAGGTCTGCTTACAGGCAATATTGTTTTCACCTGCATACTCAAAGTCTAGACATCATCTGCTTTCTTCCCTTTGGTAGTGAAATAGATCTTCCCCAGGCTTCATTCAACCATACCCAACTGTTAAGACTGGGGTCTTTCTCTTCACTGTGGTTGTATTAGTCTCTGATGTGGTCAGAAAACCCATTGTAATGAGTAAAAGTGAACAGATATCTCCATTCCTGACCGGGCTACCCTGACCAGGGTGCAGGTGCACATACCATGATATCATCTCTGAACAAAAATTACATAGCTGTGAAAAAATGGCCCCAAATCTCTATAACATTGGCTGCAAAAGTGAACTTAATTTGGGTGCAGTACGTGCTGAAAGTTTCTTAAGTATTAGGTGATTTTTGAAGAGGAGGAGGAAGTAATTTTTGTGTAGTTATTAATTTAATTGGAGATGATAGATAACAGGCTGAAGCCATGTCTTGCTTTGGGAAAACAAAAAAATATGCAAACAAAATCTTTAGGCCATACAGATTGTTGAGAAAAGACAACAAATCAGCATAAACTATATTTTCCTTCACTCTTAATGAAAATGAATGTATGATTTAGCAAGAATAAAAAAAAAGTTTCATTAAAATAGGAAATTGTATGACCAACCCACCAAAATCTCCTTTTCCATACAAGTACTGCAACATTTCAATACAGTTGTAGTTCATATTTCTCATGTTCTCCTACAGGGTCCAGCTTCCCATACAGATTGCAATTTCTAGCAAACTCCCCTCCTACTGAGAGCTGAGGTGAGGGTAGAGATTTGCATCACTTCATTCACCGCAAAAGACAGCAAGCAAAGACTACAGACAAGGAAATATGAACATAGAGCATTACTTAAAAAATTTATTTTGGTCCAAAATTCATTTTCCGTCAAAAAGTCTGACTGGAATGAAAATTATAGCCTTACTTTTTACATGCTCACAGTGGTTCCCAATGCAAAATGTAACTGCAAAACACAATTTTAATCTCCTTTTAAGTACTTATTCTTTATTTTTTAATTATTAATATATTCACAAAGTAAATTGCTACTAATTTTCTGTGAAGATCAGCACCTTTCTTGATGTCTTTTTAATATTTAGCACAGAATCATGTGTTGTGACATTTTTCAATTTGAAACAGATAAAAGTCTATTGAATAACCTGAAAGGTAGTCTCAGGATGTACAAAGATCTTAACAAGGGTCTTAGGGAACAGGTGCGTAAAATCTCACCAAGGATTGGTGACATATGGCTCCAGAAATTAGTAGATCAGCCTTCACTGACCTCCCATGAAAGCTCAGTAAATCCTTTAGAGCACTGTGATTTTTTTTCTAAATTGGACTTTAATTTCATCCTGAGTATGTAATCTATATCAATGGTGAATATTTTATTATTCGGCTCCAGCCATATTCATTGTCTCAAAATATGTATTCATAGAAAGTTGATTTTTTTACCTATTCTTTTCATACTGTCTGTTTTATCTTTCTCTATTTCATCTATGCTTTATATCTCTTGCTATAAATAAAATTGTGTTTTCCTAGTTTATTTTTCAAGTGTAACACCTCTAGTCCCTCTCTGATGAAGTGTCTGCTGTCAAAAGGAGTTGAGAGCATACAGCTCTTCACAGCATCAGTCTATATCGCACTTCTCTAAGGCACTGTATTTCCTAGAAGTCTCTGCAACTTCTTTCCTTAAAAGACTTTGTACTGGCCAGACATCATTAGCAGTAGCAGTCATTGATGCTGACATGTCTGAGCTAGACTTCCTGATATTTTAGTGGCATTTTTTTCTTTAAGGATGATTTTTGCATATTCTGCATTGCCTTAGAAGCCAGCCCCTCCCACCAAGTCCTGTAGATCATGCTTAAGACAATACACCAGTTGTCCACACATCTGTTGTGTGCTTTTTCATTCCTACGTATGGTACATTTGCTGTCATAGCTGATTAAAACATTTCAATTGACAGGGCATTCTGACCTTTGGTTGTATCAGTCTGACAAAACCTCATTTTAATTAAGAGCTTTCTGCTAATTAGTCCCATACATTTTTAATCTGTTACAGCATAGCAGGATCTGGGGGTACTCTAAGGCAGTCTATAAACTTTAAAAATGGATTCACAATGGGGTGGCGAGGAAAAAGTCAGGAACAATAAAACAATTTTTCTCTACTTTCCTGCCCCTTAAAGAACTAAGTTACCTTTAATTCTGTGATTCAATTGTTGCAAGTGCTTTGGCATTCAACAAGAGTAGCTGCACTTCTTTAGGGCAGAGCTACTATACACAAGCCTTTCTCTATATTTATATCTGGATAGCTCCACTGAATTGAAGGAGGTTACGCAAAGGAATAAAGCAATACAGAACTTGGTGTAATGCCATTATGATAGAAGATCTATACCTGATTCCATTTATTCATTGGCAATACTTCACAATAGCTTTACTAAGCTAAGGCCTACTGTTTTTCAGTGCATTATGTGTAACAGTAGGAAACATTAACAAAAAGAGTCCTATAGACATAGCTCATGAATTTGAACAGTAGGAAATGCTTCCTCCTACTAGTTTTATACCAGCACTGCAATTTCTGTTGCATGTTTCAATAGGTCCTAAATCATAAAAAGGACTTCAAGACCTGGCTGCGCATTTCACATAAAAATGTCAGCACTAAAAGAAACACGGATTACTAAGTCTCTCATTCAAAGTGATCTAATCATAGAGATACAAGATTACTCTTAAACTCACTCTGTGACACAGAAAATTTTTTGTTAGAAATATTTTTGTTGGATAGATTAGAAGAGCTACATTACAATAAGTCTCTGTGTCTCAATAGATAGGATATATATATATTCAAATCCTTCACAGACAGGTGGGGGTTTGAATTCCGATGGACTGAATATCATGTTAATAGTATTCAAGCTGCTGCATAAAAGCCAAAGCATTACACATCAGTGTGGATCTATCTTCTAGCCACAATCTCTTCCTTTAACAGACCTACTATAAAAGAGTAGCTTCATCTATATCTTTGCAAATCTTTTGCAACTGCTATGTGTTTAGTGTGATCAGAGAATATTCATTTGACTGAGATCCTTAGCAGACCATGTGAAGAAGGTGTAAGCTCCTGTCTAAGCTCAGATTTTGTGTAAGTGCTACACTTCTGAGATTGGAGAGGGATTCAACACATCGAGAAAGGGAAGAGCATGCAAGGGCAAAACTTTTATCAAACAATGATGCCTCAAGGCACCTTCAGAGTAAGGGAGACAAGGTTGAACACAGAGGATTTGGATTGCACTACTGTAACTACATGACTTAAATTCTGGTTTGCATTGATTAAATCCTAGCTTTAGATAATCTTAGTTCCAGCTCAAACATGGCTTTATTTACTTAACTTATTTTCTTTATTATTACTTCCTGCAGAACATATATTTTGGGCTATTCCCACAAGGGACATTGAATTAATCCATTTTTAATGGAAAGTGATCTTTTGTTCTTGTCGTGGCTTAACCCCAGACAGCCACCAAACACCACACAGCCACTGGATCACTCCCCCACCAGCAGAATGGGGGAAACATGGCTTTATTTACTTAACTTATTTTCTTTATTATTACTTCCTGCAGAACATATATTTTGGGCTATTCCCACAAGGGACATTGAATTAATCCATTTTTAATGGAAAGTGATCTTTTGTTCTTGTCGTGGCTTAACCCCAGACAGCCACCAAACACCACACAGCCACTGGATCACTCCCCCACCAGCAGAATGGGGGAGAGAATTGAATTGATAAAACCTAGAAAAACTCATGGGTTGAGATAAAGACAATTTAATAGAGAAAGCAAAAGCCACACAGACAAGCAAAGCAAAACAAGGCATTAATTCACTGCTTCCCATGGGCAGGAGGTGCTCAGCCATCTCCAGGAGAGCAGGGCCCCATCACGCATAACGGTTCTTTGGGAAGACAAACGCCATCACTCCAGACATCTCCCCCTTCCTCCTTCTTCCTCCCACATTATGTACTGAGCATGATGTCATATGGTATGGAATATCCCTTTGGCCAGTTTGGGTCACCCATTCCAGCTGTGTCTCTTGCCAATCTCCTATGCACGCACAACTTCCTTGCCAGTGTGGCAGTATGGAAAGCAGAAAATGCCTTGGCTCTGTGTGAGCTCTGCTCAGCAGTAATAAAACATCTCTGCATTATCAACCCTGTGTTCTACACATATCCTAAACATAGCCCTATACTAGACACTGTGAAGGAAGTTAAGTCTACTTCACCCCAAACCAGCACAGTTTTCTTTCTTTTTGTTCCTTTTTTTTTTTTCAAATTCAGGTCGGCGTGTTAATTACGAGATAGTAGGAGCATGGAGCAAAGTGAAAGACAAACTACATTATTGTTCACTGTGTACTGGCAGTACACCAAGGAAGAGTAATTAAATAAACAATCCTGAGTCCAGCTACAGTAAGCACCTTAGGCAACAACTTCCAAGGGTGAACTACAGCTCCTAGGGAGGTCAAGTCCAGAATACTGTGTTATATCATATGACGAAATACAAACATGTAAGTGAATGTCCTTGTGAAGGAAAAGCAGAAAGAAAAAGCAGAATAAAAATCTTGAACTAACCTTCAGTGTGTTTATTCCTAGTGATGGATGTTATAGTAAAGAGTACTGTAACATAAATTGTGATAAAGAACTAGAGAGACAACTAAAAATATCAATCAGGCTGCCTTTCTCCTTTCTGCTTGCCTATATTTCTCCCTTTGGTCTTCATTATGGTTTCAGAAAACCAGCTTCTTTCTTTTATTAATTAGAGAATCTGGCCCATGCAAAAATATTTTAAAATAAAGGTAATAAATATGTTTATAAATAAGGGCAACATAGTAGATAATGAATAAAAGGACATTTGCACATCCTGAGATGATGGTCTTCTCCCACCTTGGTCATATGTTGGTACTTCTAATGTTAGATAATTTAATGGGGCCAAGGCTAAAGTTATGGAGAAATATTTGTTAAGTGCTAATTGTTTCAGTTTGTGCTCCACAATTTTTAAACAGTTATGAAAGACAATGTATGAAAGCTGCAGAACAGCATCAAAAATGCATAGCAAGAGTGACATACAGAAAAAATAGATTCTTTTTATGGCATTTTCAGGTTTCAGTGGTTCATTTTGTGAACATATGCATCTGCTTTGTCCTCCTTCACTTCTAGTATTTATCACATATGCAGCATTTCACCACATAAAGCAAATAAAGAATGTTTGACAGGATTTAATTTCAGGAAACCAGTTTCAACTTCTTAGTTACCTCCAAAATTCTTGAGCTTTCTCACAGGCATGTGAATGTTTAAGCTCAGAATCAGAATACATCATATTGTCACTAATTCATCAGTAGTTTCATTTTGATCAGATTCTCATAGGAGCTGGAAAAGAGAAATAGAAATGATAGAGAGGAGTGAAAGAGAGGGAATTAAACAGTTCTGGTGTCAGCTGGGCTGATGCAGTAACCTGAAGCAGTCTGCAACACCTGAAGTTAATAAGTTTAAGAAATTGCGAAAGAAATTTCATGCAGGACACATTTCTCTTTTTGCAGCAAATTGGGGAAATGTTTCTTTTTGGTTTGTTGCAGTTTTATTCTTGCATTATATGTGCTTTTAAATCCTTGACTTCCAGATGTGAAGGAGATGAAGAAGCAGATTCTTGGTCTAGCTGAAGACAGGTCTTAGACATGCATGGTCAAAGTGCTATTAACATTTTCCTTTAGATAGGTTGTGATTTCTGTTCCTTTCCCTTCATTTGAAGGAAAGAAAATTTCAATGAATAAAGCAAATTCAAATATTCAAAAAACATATGCTAAGGTACTTCTCATTTCCCATTATCAAAGTTCCAAAATGGTTTTTCTTAGTTTATATGTGCTTTTTTTTCAATTTTTTTCCAGTTATGTAATCTTGATGGAGATGGCATATAGAATTATTAGTACATGAAACTAGACTTCAAGCAAAATACTACACAATTAGTAAAACCCAGATTCAAGGATATGTGGCAGTGATAGTCATAACAGTACCTCCTACATTCTTGACTTTAATCTTGTGCAATGTTTCATCTTGAGAAGAGAACAAAGCATGGGTTTCCTTTTTGATGAACACTAACAATACTATTAGTCTGTAGTAACCTGATGCAGAACAAAGTGAATACAACTGTAACTTTACTAACAGGATCAAGAGTTAACATGCTTGGATTTGAGCTGGTTCTCATTATCTAAAGTGAAAACAAAACATGGTCTAAACTGCTGTAATTAAAACATAATAGATAAATGAAAGAGTCATATTTAAAAATCCATGAGAAATAAGAATATACTATGGCATTTGGGTAGCAGAGATCGAGACATAAATTTTGATTGTTCTGTTTTGTTCAAAAAAATGAGTGAGATTTAGGTCTGCACAATCTCCCTATTTCCCCTTCCCCAGCAGCAAGCAAGGCTTGGAGAGTGGCACAGGCAGAGGGACTATGCACTTAAAACAAGATAACTGGGATGACTGGGGAGCTGAACAGTGCTGCAGTCCACATCAAAAGATAAATTAAGACTTGAATATATAGGTGCAGCCTGGAGAATGTGGAATTGGGTTCAAATATGAGGTTCTGTGGAACAATTATGTCAGATCCACTAGTGAAAACTCATGGGTGCCAGTGAGTCAAAGATGCCAGCTTGGACTTCTTTGTGTGCCAAATGCTATCAACCTCTGTTAAGAGGAGGTGTTATCAGGAAAAGCAATAGAAATATTTTAGTCTATTGTCTTTCTGGAACTAATTAGTACATTTAACTGAGATCCACTGCCAAGGAACTGTTCTGGGGATACAATTTTGAAAATTTGCTTGAGAAACCATTCTAGATTTGCCCTATGCACAAGTGTGATATGTTTCTTATGGGATGTTGTGTGTGACTTAGTATCATCTTCTTTTTAGGGTTATTGCTTTTCCTTCAAAATAGACTGTGAGACTGTAAATTTTGATACATGTGCATTGTTACTGCTATGCATAACCTTGCTGTGGCGAAAAGAAAACTGCTGCAGGATGTTGTGCACATCACACTCTTCTGCATCATTTTTTAGCCAGAGGAGCTATAAACTGTTCCAGTTCCTGTGTTTATGGCACAGAATATAAGTCATTAGCAAATATTCCATGTAGGTGATATAACATTTGCAGTTGGTTTACTACTTCTTAAATTAACAGAAGAGGGATAGTCTCCTTCAGCTGTGTGAAAAGGTTCCTTTCTGAAATAATTGAAACCATTCTCCTACTAAAAGTGCCTACTGCCCTTGGTTTATTGCTGAATTCTTTGCAGTAGGATAGCAGAAACTGTCTTGCAGTATAAGCTGATTTTCAGCTCCTAGGAGGTAATTTTACAAAAAATTATTCTTTTAAAACAGAGTTTTAAACAAAAAGCCTCACAGAAAAATTTCAGAAGATGAACTGAATGCCATAGTAGTTTTGCCTTTACTTTCAAATGGACAATGTTCTTCAAGTAATTGGTAAGATTTAAATGTCAAAAAGATAAACAACTCAAAAGTATTCCCAGGCTCTGAGAAACCATATTAAATACTGGTTTAGTATGATTTAAATAAAATTAGTTGCATGATGACTTACAATTTTCAGGTTTTCTTTTATTTTATCTGATCAAAATGCTGAGATTTAAAGATTGCATGTATAGATTTCCTGCAGGCATTACTTGGATATAATATTCTATCTCAAGTCCAAAAATAATTAATATTCTCTCCATATGTATTTTTGCAGAAATCCACAAGAAAGAAGAACCTGTCATGAAAATAATGGCAGAATTTAAATTTATTATCAGTTGTATCGATAGCAGATCCCCAAACAGCAATACGATTGTATTTTCATAATTTTCAAATAGGGATCTGCTATTTCTTTCTTTATATATATATATATAATTCACAAATAATTTATCTTTATAGATCTGATTTTGTATTTATTCATAAGTATCTTGCTAACTGCTGCCTTTAACTTTCCTTTGTATATTCACTCACACACTCTGAGCAGTTATATTTTAAATTAAGTTCTTAGATAAATAAAAAATCACAAGCATGCCTCGCTTAAGAAACAAGCTGTACTTTTGTACTTTTCTATCACTCTACAGAACTTGAAGAGATCAAGGAAGAAAAAAAAAATTACAGCTATTGGAAAGCGCCTTTGTTGTAAAAGAACTTGTCCTAGGGGAAAAAAAATCTGGATATGTAGCTATTTTTGTAGAATACTGAAGTTGCATTAAATAAGTTAGGAACTTCAAGGAGAATGAAGTATGTGAGCACTTGGTTTAAAATTCTTTATCCTTTAAACTAGTGCTTTGAAGCTATTAGTTTACATCTTTATGATTTATCAAAAATGACGGCTACTCCTTAATCTCCACAAGTCAAAATAAGAATGATAAATAGCAATGAAAAGAAGTTAATAATACCACATAGTTGAGTTTTCTTTTTTTAATAACCTTCCATTCCTGTGCTCCCTTTTCATTCACAGCCAGCTGAAGAATCATCTTCACTGTAATTTATTTGCAAAATTAGTGCTCATGAAAATGTTGACCACTCTATGCTTCCACTACCTTAAAGTTTTATTGAATTGTGTTTAAGTGCTTAACTGAAATTTGGAGATAAACCTTCTCCACGTATTTTTAAAGTTAAGTATAAAGCATGAGATTTATAAAATCTGGAAATCACATTCTAACTGTACTATGAAGATCAATCAATATTAGTTTGAAGAAAGAAACTCACAGGTGTCTCTGAAACAAACAAAAAAAAGCATTACCTACACAATTCAAATAGATAACACCAACTGCTCTTCAGTATGGTTCAGAAACTGTTCTGTCAATAAATTCTTGCAGGAATATCTTTAGCTCTTAGATCACTCATCTTGAAAGGATAGAAGTTAGAGTAGTTAACACTCCTTCTTCATCCATGATATGAATTCATACAAATGATACATAGTTTTCTGTTGAAAAGAATTAGACGTTGCAATGATTTAGGAAGGAGGATTATTGGTTATATTTGTAAGGCCTTGTTATTTCCCATAATTAGTACTCTGATCTGGCTGAGGAATTGCTGTCTGAATGTTGCTCTATGCATCCATTGTAATGTTTCCAGTAAATTTTTTACGGAAAATACGAAGCAATTAAACCGTCTTCTCTACCTTTTTCTAGTTCCTTCAACTCCATATTGTTAGATCTCAAAACTGTGCTAAATCCCTAGTAAATATGTGGTATTTGATTCAAAATTATATATGGTACATTTAGTCTTTACTTTGACTGAAGAGCAAACTCACAATAACAGAAGAATTCTTTTGTAATTTAGCTGCTGCCATGAAATTTGCTGGCTACTTGACATTGTCTGAAATTCTCCAAGTTCTTCAGCTAAAGTGCAGCCATACTAAGTTGTCTGCAGTAATTGCCACCTTTCTGCAATCATATAATTGCCTTCTGAATACTTTCTAAGCAGTGTTCAAAATTGTCTATTGATTCATACTAAGGGTGAACAAAACACATACAGTTAAACATGTCTATCCTGAATTTTGGAACCAGTATTAAGTACTAACTCTCACTTTGAAGTGAAGCAGAGCCCACTGTGCCTCCAAAAAAATCCACTGCTTGATTGCAATTTTGTGTTTTCATGCATGACACTGTTCTCAGGTCAACATATGCTGGTTAAAGACATGCAGTTCTTAACCCCCTTCACCATGGACTTTTTTTCTGTATATTATGAATCAGCAAAGGCTTCGAAATATAGATTCTACAACTAAAGTTTTTCAAGGCACTTTAGGGAAGTACAAAATCTGATTTCTTCTGAATTCCAATAAGGTGTCAGTACTGAACTCTTGTGTATTCCTTGAAAAATCTTTTTTAAAAAAACAGCACATAAATTATAATTCCATGTCCTACTTGTTGTCTAGGGGGGAAAAAAGGGCATTTAATTTAAGTGTATTCTGTTGGGACTGATACTTTGGTTGTAACAGTGAATATTAGACATCAGATACTTCACAGGGAGATGCACTAGCCTCTGGAGAGAGCAGTTATGGAATATCTTACCCAGAGGAGATATCTATGCCTTTTTTTAATGCAAGTTAGCAGTTTTCTTGTACGTTATGGCCTCAAAAATAGCATTTTTTTCTGACAAAAATATTTTGTTTGTTTGTTAGTCTGTGTTTTTGTGGTGTCTCTTTTGTTGTTGTTGTTGATGGTGGTGGTTGGTATTTTTGTTTTGGATTAGTTTGGTTCAGGGGTGGGGGTTTTTTGCTATCTGTGTATATTCCTACCTTTTGAGTAATTTCCATCTCTTGGTCTCGGTGGTATTATCTGGCAATTAGTGAATTAAATCACTTTTTCTTAGGCAGAGCCATCATCACCAGAGCAACTAAGTACATTAATGAACACATTTTGACAAGATACACAGATGACCTCTGTGATGTACAGAAGTAAAATCTCTTTTTTTTTTTTCATGTAGAGGACTGGGACACATAGATCCACACTGGTGTGACAGAAATTAATGGAAAATATATACCTAAGCACCTTTGAGGATCTGAAACAGAGATTAAATGACTTGCTCAAGGTCATTGCTCAAGAAGTATTTATGTGAAAAAAATATCTCCTGAAATCCACAAGTCTTTTGACTTCATCTCTAGGCTATGCTCTCCTTTATTTTTTGGACTAAGGCAGGTGGAATTAACAGAATACTTTGAGTAATATCCTGCTG
>NW_008692308.1:22863-26025 GCF_000695815.1 Acanthisitta chloris
CACGATTCTTTATACCACCCCTTTATGTAAGCACAGAATTCAAAAAATAGTTGTTCTTACAGTTAGCAGTTGTTACACCAAATTCTTTATCCTATGGATGCATATTTGAAGAAACTAGCACTGCAGTTTTTGTCTGTATGCCATTGAGGAACCTCAAGGGAAACATAAGGAAAAAGCCATGACAAATCAAGCTGAATGCTCAAGGTGGAGAAATGGTTCAGAACTAAGATCTATAGTCCTTAAAACTCCATCTCATAAAAGTGAACGGAATACAAATATGCATCAGCTGTAGCATGTACTGGCTGTGTGGAATGTATGCTTGGTAAGAAATTCACTAGAGCTTTTCTTTCAAGCAGCCAGGAATGATCCATGAGGACAAACAGTTCATTCTTTAAAAAGTGAAGTATTGAGATGGCATTTTTCAAGAATTCTAAAGTTAGGCACTGATAGTATACTTGAATTCAGTGGAAACTGGACTTCTTTTTTTCAGATGTCTTTTTAAAAGTTCAGTTGCAAAACTCCATTCTGGAGGCTTGACCAAGGCCTGAAAGACAGGTTAAGAATATGGAAATGGAGGCTTTGCAGAGGTGTTTTCTGTGGCAAATAAATTGTTCCTCCCTTTCTATTTACCTCTTTCTATTTCCCTATTTCCTCTATGCCATAGCTGCTATCAACATTCATGGATTTGATCTCCTCAAGCTTCAATAAAATCTGCTGTTATTTTTATCCTTGTGATGCTTAGCTGGAAACTGAGATCTGAGGGAGTGTGTACCACATTACTCATGGACTGTGAGCTGAACCATAAATAGCACCTGTATCCACATCCTGACTCTCCATTTTTGTGCCTTACCATCAGCAATATCTTTGCTTTCTAGAGTAACTTCTAAATTATTTGATATCTTGTGCTCAAAGGGAGTCTTGATTTATGGATGTGCTTTCTGGCACTCTGTAGCAAGAAAGGGAAAATCATCCAAATAACGTAGGATTGTTGACAGACTGGGTTTCTGAACTATCAAATTTAAACACAAAAATAAGAGTTTAAACAGAGTAAGTGCAAACATACCCCCATGCATCTCTAGGGACACAAGGTGAGAGCTGGAAGAATGTTACTCTTAGTAGCATTTTTAAGGAATGTTGCATTTGTATTCAACCATAACTTGTTTTATATAGCTAGTCCCTTGCAGCCACCTTACAATCATGATAATAACTACATTTTTTTTCCTGTACCATTTGTCTTTTTATTAAGTATTAATCATTTTGATGGCCTGAATTCAAAACAAACAATCAAAAAGTGCAACCTTGTATCAAACAGCAAAATATGATTGCATCATGGTGCTTTCATAGGGTTTTGCAATCTGAACCAAATATCGAATCTTTCTTAAGTGCCTTCATCAATCGTTACAGAAGACTTGATTTTGTCATGATAGGATTTGTTAACAGTTTAGGTAAAAATAAAAAATAAATCAGTATAATATCACACTTTTACATAACAATTTTAGCAGATTGCAAGAGCCCTTTACAAAGGAGTTTTATACTCATTTTAGGGTGAGAAAGCTCAGGTGCCAAGCAGCAAAAAGATATCAGAGCCAGGCATACAAAAAAAATACATCATCGGGTGTGGTTTTGTAAGTATTATTATTATTATTATTATTATTATTATTATTTAATTATGTATTAAATAAGTATGGTGATGTAGGTAATGTGTAAAGTAATTTTGCAGGGTCATTACATAAAAAAAAAAGACTGTTATAACTGAAACATAAATTAACTTTTTATTTAACTCAGGTGGATGATACTGTAATTACAGCTCAGATAATGGTTCTCAGAATCATTGTTTTGGTTGGACAGATGTTGGCAAATAAATGTTCAATTTTGAGTCAAAAGACTAGCAATATAATTTTACGCAGTATGAGCTTATGCATACTTTCTTGTTTAAGAAAAAAAGAATTTTAGAATTGCTAAAACTTTGTTTCAAATTATATTCAAGCATGTACAAGTAAAGCAAGTGAAGGCATAATAAAAATCCTCTTGTAGAAAAACACAGCTCTCTACTGTCAGGGACCAGAGAAAAAGTTGCCTGGTTCAGAACAAGCAGGTGGGAATGTGGTGGGGGAACACGTCAAGCTCTGCATAGGTGCAGCAGCAGCTGCTTCCTTCCCCCCCAGTCCCTTTGAGCCTGAGCACCTAACTGCAGGTCTGCACTGGAATGGCTTCAGTAACCACATGGCTCTGATGTGAGCCCTGAGATGGTGGTGGTCAGTCATGTGGCCTTGCTGCAGACCCCGAGATAGATGTTGAAGCACCCTGGCTCTGCTCTGCCTGAAGTGCAGGCTCAAGTGTGACCTCACACCGGGAAGGGTCCTGGGCGAAGAGTACTGATAAAAGGACAGCAAGATATGCACCACACAGCACACCCCACTGCTCTGGGTTCAAAGCTGCTGAGGCCACGCTGGATCCATGGGTGGTGACTATCTACCTCTCTTTCTCATCTATTTTTCACTTTTTCTCTCTACTTTTATCTTTTTCTCTCTTCTTTTCTCCTTCTCAATACATTAAGTTGCAAGACACACTGAGCAGTATCCCTTTAATTACTCTCTCAGTGCCGTGATCAGTGCCCTGCTAAGGGCTTTGTTCTCTCAAGGTATGCTGAGTTAAAGTTTGCACTATGTTTGAATACTGTGAAGCTTACTGACATTCCTCTTGCCACGTGTCTTATTCCACATGGGCAACCCAAAGTTCATAAGTAAAAATCATTTTTTGTTAAACCTCCTGAGAATTGCATTATTTATCCCGTGCACTGCCCAGAGTAATTCAAAATTACCTTTCTCTCAACCCGCCAAGAGGACTGGGGCATTACATCTACACAGAATTTAAAGAGTTCATGTGTCTCTTTATGTGCTTACATGTCATCTAGCCTACTGAATTAAGCAGTGCTACAGCCATTTCTCAGAGACTGAAGAGGTTGTTCCTTCAGTCTAGCTTGAATAGCGAAAGTAACTTACTGAAAGGGCACTGGTCTTCCTCACCTGCACCTCTCATCTTCATATGCCTCAACACTCCTCATAGAGCTCATCCATGACATCCCTGGGAACAGTTCTTTGTTAGACAGAGAGCTTCTGGAATCTCTTGCTGTGATAGTGTTAGCGTAGAAAACACATAATC
>NW_008692309.1:0-213 GCF_000695815.1 Acanthisitta chloris
CCCCAGCTCCCCGGAGCTAACCTGGCTCCTTTTCCCCTTCCCCTCTCCTGGCAGTGCTCTGCTGCTCCCAAACCATTGGAAAAACACCGCGATTGCTTTCTGCTCAGCAGAGCGGGAGCATCTCCCTGCTGCCAGGCTGCTGTTCCCCTGCTTTTATTTTTTGGGGGGGGCTACTCCAGAGGCACCCGGAGCCTGTCACTATGCGATGGGGAC
>NW_008692309.1:322-3810 GCF_000695815.1 Acanthisitta chloris
GCTAGGGCATGGAAGCACCTCCCTACCGGGCGGTCTCTGCGGCAGCACGGCAGGAGAATCAGCTCCTGTCCCCAGGGTCCCCCCGGGGCAGTGTGTGGCCCCGCTGCTATTTGTGTGCTGCGGCTCTTTCAGGCATCCCAAGGCGCCCGGACGAAAATAAGTGTTTAAATGTCAAGCCGGCAGCGTGGGGCTTTTGTAGCCGTGTTTGGCAAGAGGAGCAACATGTCATTTAACAGTTCAACCGTGTTGACAAAAAAAAAAAAATAAAATACTCCTGCTGCTGTCAACTTGAAGCAAGTTGTGCAGAGAAACAACCCTAGTGTGTTTGTACACCCAGACACATGCCAGGCAGCCCTGTCCAGCCTCCTCTCCCTCTGCATGTTTTACCTCTGTGTTCCCCTCCTGGGGAGCAGAACGGATACAGCCAAAACAAATCACTTCAGTGCGTGTTTCCGTGCGCTCTGCACCCCAATTCCTACCGAACCATCACAGCAGAAGAGGCTGGCCCAGGTGCATCTTTTCCAGCTAACCCTCTGCAATCCAGAACTGCAGCGTGGTGAAGCCCCTTACCTTTCCAGGCAAGTGATGGGGAGCGTGGCTAAGCCCCGGCACATGCTGAGAGCTGGGCACCCAGGCATCCAGCAACTCATCGGGTCCTTATGGTGATGGCAGGGTGTGCAACAGGCAGCTGCAGCACCACCTGCGCCCGTGGCTGTGCTGTCGGCTGGAAAAGCGGCGAGGAGCTGTGCTTTATATGGGGTGGGAGGCGGCAGAGCTGGGAGGGGGACCCAGCACCGCGCCAGCCTCCAGCCAACCAAAAGCTGCTCTGGCAGCGCCCGTGAAGAGAACAGCTTAGGTAAGTTTGTGTGTGCTGTTAAGAGAGGGGGGAGTGGGAGGCCCAGGCTTGTCCTTGAGCATCACAGTCATAGCTGCTTCCTCGATAACAGGAAAAAACAGGCTGGTTTTCACCGACGTGTGGAGCCTGCTGAGTAACCACTGGCGGGTGGGAACGCAGATGGGGAGAGCGAGAGGGACAGGACAGACGCCAAAGTGTATGGCAATTCGTCAGCTCCATCCTGCTGCCTGAGAACTTCCAATCCTCCGTGGTGGCACCAGAATATCAGGCTTTTCCGAAGTAGTTTATGCAAGGCATGCCAGTCTCCAGCAGAGTCAGTTTGCTTTGCAGCATCCCGGGGGCAGAGGGGTTTGCATTTCCAGGGGAATGCAATAATTAGAAGGAGCAATGCAATAGATAGAGCAGAAGGGTGAAACATTTCCACGTCCCCCTCAAATGACACTGTCAGTGCACAGCTGGAATAAAAAAAAAGGATTGATGCCTGATCCCACGTATTGGCTGAGTTGCACTTCATCACAAATTCTCTGCTGGTTGTATGGTGGGAGAAGGGAAGGGGAGGGGATGTGCATCAAAACATCTGAGCAAAGCCTGGAAAGATGGATCCTAATGGGAACTGAAGATGGAAAGAACACACCAAAAGCATGAGAGATGTTGAAAGCTGGAACTGAAAAAAGGACTGAATCAACAAAACAGACATGAAGAGAAAATGTTAAAACCAGTGTCGGACACTGCACACCAGTAAACCCCAAGGTCTGGTGCAACAAGCAAAGGTCCACAACAGCCTACAGGTCCCACATGCCAAGATCAGGCTCACACAGGATCCCAGAAAGCTGCCCTCCCTGTAATTCCCCAACCCCTCTGCTCACAGCCATCCCAGGGCAAGGGCAAGAGCTGCCACTTCCACTCCCCATCCTCTCCTTTCCTCCCCACTTGGTCCCTGCTATTCCCAGCTTCACAGCCAGCACAGACATCTTTCCAGAGCTCAGGTTGCCTCCTACCCTTACTGCCTCCATACATCACACACAGCACACTGCCAGAGCATCTTTCCCATGGGAGATGAGCTGTGCTGGGAGAGTGGCAGCACAAAGCCATCTCAGCCTTGGGCTGGGGAGAAGGGCTCCTCTTGAGCTGCCTTGGGGAAGCTGGAACATGAGGATATCAGGATGGAAGACTTTCAGAGGAGCACTAGGCACCTTAGCTCCCTTGAGCTGTTAAGGGGGAGTCCTCTCTTTCTCCCACCACTTAGAAAAAGCCACAGAATTGTCTTCCCCACAGCCAGCCAGGAAAGATGCATCAGGGCTAATGACTGAACACACATTTTTAGCTCCTGTCTTGGCTTTAATGCAAGGGCAGCCTCTTTCCTGATAGCTCTGGGTTTTTTGCACTTGAATAATCAAGTTTAAGCCTTCTTGGTTAGCAGATATTCAGCTACAGATAAATTATTTGAGCTGCACAAAGCTCTTATTCATGTCTTCTCTGTGCCTTACAATCATGATTAGAGCTTGTCATTGCTGTGAATGTAAGGAAAGAGGGGAAGAGTTAAGGCAAGAGGTCTGTGTTTGCCTTTGCCTGTACAGACACTAAGAAGTCCTGTGCATGCCCACAGTGTGGACATCACTTGCTCCACCATGGCTTTTGGTAGTCCTTGGCCACATCAGCCTGGTGCTCCATCCCAGCTCACCACCATGCTGGGAGCACTGGTGTTGCAGTGGCAGTGCCGTGGTGATGTGGGTATGGGCTCCTGGTATCCACAGGAGAGGGTCACACTAAAGTGTTTCACAGAATGGTCAAGGCTGGAATAGACCTCTGGAGATCACCTAGTCCAACCCCTCCTAAAGCAGGTTGGCACTCACCTCCCAGCTGTAGCAGGTGACCAACAGCCATGGGTTTGGCATGGCAATGCCCCTTCTCCTCCATTACCTGCATCTCCATCTCACTGGTTTTCCACACAGGTGAAGTGCTCAGTGATGCTCTAGTCTTATTCTTTCTCATCATTCTGGAGTATGCCTGGTGTAAGGCAGGACTTCATTTCTGTTCTTTTCCCCTTTAAAACTGCAGCCCATTCTCCCACCTGCAGATCGGAAAATTCACAGGATGCTCTGGTAACTCTCCCTGGTGTTTGAGGCATCCTCCAAGCAGGCTATGCAGAGAGGTAATCCTCCAGGAGGCTGGACACATGTTATAGGCAGACAGGTCAGATGGTTTCTGGCATCAATTCCATGGTCCTCAGCACAGCCCTTGTGCTGGGAGCCATGTGTTGCTTGAAGCAACCAGGGAAATGTAACTGTATGGCAAAAACACATCCAGGAGGGAGCAACAGCCATGGGAGAGGAGCATGGGGAATGTGAGCCAAATCAAGAAACCCTGCACCTCTCTACATTGGGATTACAGCCTGCTGAAACCCCCACTTTGCTTCAGTCCCTGTCTCCACACTGCTTTTTCCCACAGAAATAAGGTGCATAGGACAATGTGTGTGTGGTGTTACCCTGTCCCCTTTAGCAGCTTTTGAAGTGCTTGGCTCAGGCAAGGCAAAGCCACAGCAAGGCAGAGGTGAGGAACTGCCTGTGGTGGAAGCTTGGTCCCAGCAAGATCCCATGGGAGGGAGAGAGCCCTATGAAACCTCAGTGGAAGG
>NW_008692309.1:3830-12855 GCF_000695815.1 Acanthisitta chloris
GCCACCACAGTGGCTCAGTCGGAAGATGCAGAAAGCCATAGGAAATGCCACACTCATGATGGAGCACCATGCTCAGGTGTTCCAACCAGAGTGTGGCTCTGGCACATGGCACAGTGCCAGAACCACACACAGAGGCCTGAGCCCAGGCACAGGAGTGGGATCAGGCTGTTCCAACCATGTCCTCCCCACCAAGGCTGGGACAGACCCTCCACCCACTGCTACAACCACTGTCCCCTTGCACAAACCACCACCTGGCACCTCTGCTCCCTCAGGGCAGCTTTTTTTGCCTCTCCTCTTCGAGGGGGTGGGAGATGCTATTCAAGGACAGGCAGCTTGCCAGCGTGGGCTGCACTAGGTGAGATGTTTTATACTGCAGAGCTCTTCAGCAGGGTTATGCAATAGCCTCTCAGCCAGCGATGTATGTGTACTCAGATGTCTTTATGCTGCTCTGTATCTAATTTAATTACGTGCTTCCTGTCTCATTTAGCTTAGCAGCCTCCCGTGGCTCCAGCTCAGCTGCCTGTATTATCAGTCCTTGTTTTGGAACACAAAAAACTCATCTGTGTCGCAATGCCTGGGGCCAGGCTCTCTTCCCATAACTGTGCCAGAGCCTTGCCAGCATGAAGCTCACATCCCATCCATGGGGTGCAGCCCTCTTGGGGTTTCATTTCCACCAAAAACATCCTGGAAATCCAAGCAGGGTGCTCTGGGGGCACCTGCAGTGGGAGAGCTGCATCCACAGCTGCCCTTTGCCTGCTCCAGCATTCGAGGGGTACAGCTATTGGCTTCACCTTCAGCAGCAAAACACACAACCTGTCAGCCCCAGGTATTGCTGCTGTTGTTTCTGGGTTAGTATTTGCAAAGTGAAACCTTGAAAAATAGGAAAATAAAGGGTTTGGCCCCAAAACTACAGAAATGAGATGGGTAATAGGGAAACAAAGATGAACTGGTGACAGGGTACAGAGAGCCCTTGCACATGTGCCCCAACACACAGCCAAGCTCTGAGGAGTCTTTGGAACCAGGTATTTTTGTATTTTTATGTTGTTTAACTGGAATAATAAGGGGAGGATACATAAATGCATGGAAAGGGAAGGCAGGGAGGAGGAGAAGAAAAGGCAGAGCCAGGGTAAGTCATGCTGCTGGGGTGACACTGCATCACAGATGTTATGAGCCAGGCAGGCTCACCAAGAAGCCTGACACCTAATTTCTCCTAAACCATAGAGGAACCACAGAGGTGGCAATCAGGAACAGTAAAACATGAAGCCAGCACCACTCTCCCTGCGCTGCTTCAGCAGAGCCTGCCAGGAGCCTGCCAAGCCTGCATGAAATCAGGGAGATGCTGATTGCAAAGGACTAGAAATGGAAGGCTTAAAAGCCCTGCTCATGTTTCACAGCCCCTTCCTCCACCTGCAAGGTGTTGTTAAGCTCTGGATGTGTTTCAGGAGAGGTGTAGGTGAAGGAGATGGGGAATGGGGTGCTGGCAGAGGATCACCCATGGTGGAAATTGCTGTTGTGCTGGCAGGAGCACAGCATCGCTCAGAAATTGGTGATGGGGACATGTTTTAGTGATGAGCTTGGCAGTGCTAGGTTAACAGCTGGACTTGAAGACCTTAGAGGTCTTTCCCAACCTAAACAACTCTATGATGGTGCCAGGGAGGAGCAGAGAAGCTGCAGAGGCTGAAACAGCAGCAGAGAATTTGCAAGTGGTCCCCAAGGAGCCACATTGCAGCTGGGTCTTGGCCACAGGCACTGCTTATGAGACAGGGACAGTCAGGGGTTGCTGTGGGACACTACATCCATGTGGTTGCAGGTGAGCCTGGTCCATCCATACCTCCCTCATCACAGGGCAGGCAGCTACCCACACTGATCCCTCAGCATCCCTCAACCCTAACCCACTGGGTGTTTAATTGATTCCCAGCAAATGCACACACTGCATTCACATGCAGCACGAGAGGAAATAACTGCTCTGGAAATTTGTAGCAGTGCGGAAAGAGATTATTGAAATAAAATAAAAAAATAGAATTACAAATGAGTTTTTCAAGGGGCAGCTGTTATCCACTCTGCTCACGTGCTGGCTTTGCACAGCTGCATGGGGAGAGGTAGCTGACAGCAGGTACTTTTAATGTTTTCTTTCCCTTCCCAGAGCCTGCTTTTTAAAGCCACTGAACAGCCAGAAAAAAAAAAAAAAGCTAAAGATGATGGCTAAATATATCCTAACTAAGAAGAGAGACAGAGCAGCACTAATGGCAGATCCTTCCTTGGATGCACTCAAATTGGTTTGGCTCAGAGATCAGTGTAGAGGGAAGGAGCAGCAGATGAAAAAGAAAAACAACAAAAGAGAGGATTTAGGGGAAAAACTAAGGGGTTAGAAAGAAGTCAAAGGGACTGATAAATTCCACTGCACCCATTTCCAGAGAAAAACAAGCTTATTTAATTTTTGCTTTTAAATGCAACCCTGTGCAGGCCATGTAGCAAACACTCACCTTTTGCAGGGAGGGTGGGCTGTGTGTTCTCAGCGTGTCCAGGGTCAGGCAAGGTCCAAGTCACTGCTCTTCCTTGCTGGCCAGACCTGCTCAGGAGATGCTCTGCTTGACCTCAGCCTTCCCCCACTGAAGCCCCATGGGGTTTTTGCAGCAGATGAAATTTTCTGCTTACACCTAACCTTTCGACAACTACCCTCATCCTTCCCCTGGTGATGCCTCCCCTTCCTCCTTTATTACCCATGATTGCCCTCAGCTGCTCCCTGACCCTTCCCCAGCAAGCCCAGGCTCCTCCAGACACCCTAAACTGGCCCCAAACTGGCCAGTGACTCCCAGCCTAGTCCTGCTCATCTCTCCCCAGTTTATCCCACAAGGTTGGATCAAGCTGAGACCTGAGTGTGAGCTGCTTGTTGAAGCCCAGGGCTGCTTTTCATGTACTAAAGAAAACTGTTTATTGTTTGCTCTTCATGACCTGGTCATGCTTGATCCATCCTCACTGCTCTCTTTTCTGGGACACCTTACTTGTGCATCCCACACTGCTGGTCCCAGATGAGGAGCAGACTCAGCACTTGTTTTCACATCTGGCAAAGAGGCAGTGAGATGGAAAGGCTGACAGAGGGGCAGGGGGGAGCTGTGCCACCACAGAGCAGCTAATGACCCAGCTCTGCCACCTTTGCCATGGCCATTTGTGGCTGTGTGTCTGGGCTGATAAAGAGCATTTGCTCTGGAGCCATCTCCATTTTTCCTTGCCAGACAGCAGGATGCCTACAGAGGCAGTCACTGGAGAGAGACAACTGGCTGCCTCTACAGCCCTGTGTCCCCTGTCACACTCCCAACAAAGAGCTCAATTCCTCCAGGAAGTTCCTGCACATTGGTTTCGGGTGGGCAATCCATCACAGTCAGCAGCAGGGTGTACCCAGAAAAGGACAGCAATGTGCTGGTGGAAGGCTCTTCAGATTTTTCTCCCTTGTAATCTCCCAAGTCCTACTGACACATTTCTGACTCATCTCCCCAAACCATACCTCCAGGGAGCCTGGTTGGTTCTAAATTGCTTCAACAGAACACACTGACTGCTTAGAGTTAAGACGTTCCCGACTCGTTGTCCCATCCACCAGTGAAACCAGAGTCTGAGAAGGCTCAATCCTACTCCTCCTCAGCAATTCAGCTAGGAGACACCCCTCACAGTTCCCACTTTACACAAAGAAAAAACATGCTCCACTCACACTTTTTCAGACACTCAGGCAGAGAGCAAGTAGTTTCAGGCTGTTTATTATGTCCTCACGGTCTCTATACAGTACAGGTGAGTAACACTTTACAATGTGGTGACACGACTCAGTGGGGATATCATTGCCAGTGGGACATCTGGTATGGCTGAGGAGCTTCTCCAGCCTCACAGGGAAGGTGAGCCTAGCAAACAAGCAGCTAATGCAGAGGGAAGGTCGAGCGGAACCCGAGCCCATGTCTTTCCCTGGAGTGGGAAGGGATCAGACTGAACAGCCTGCGTGGCCTGCCCAAACAGCTCCTGCTGTTACCAACCCACACCAGCAGCACCCAGACACTGTGGAGGCAGCTACAGCATCAGCATCTCACTGAAATAAAAACATGGCATAGGGAAGCTCTTTTGAGCTGGTCTTTCTACCTGGTGGCTCGCTTCCAGGTTCAGTCTGTACAGTAGTGCCCTCCTCAATCTCTTCTGAGCCACCCATAAGCAAGTTTCCCCAGGAATGAGACATCTTTGTGATTGAAAACAGCCTTATTTATCGCTTAGGTTTGGAATCAGGTCCTCAAGGCCCTTTTCCTGCCAGTGGGACATGCCGTCCCACCAAAGATGGAGGTGCCAGAGAGCTTAGAGACAAATCTGAACCCTGTGTGTCCAATTTGGGTTGATTGTAGAGAATTGGGGCTATAGAGCAAGGCTATAGGAGGATGAGATCCTCAATCATGGTTTTTAAGGAAAGGGATCTACCCCAGGGTGTACTTGTACCCTGCTCTCTTCATTGCTAGTAATCCCACAGAGGTTTGCATGAGTAAACACAACAGATGATGCCTCCTTCCCCTCATTGCTTTATAGCTGGTGGCTGCAGGCACTGATAGAGCAACATGGAGACATTTTTCTCAGGATAACACTGTTATCTACGCTATAAATGCAAAGCCAAGCAGCTCCTCATCCATCATGTTTTAGATCCAGCCTGGGGCACGCAGCACATGATGCAAACTGGGAGTTGTGGGGCCACTGGAGACAAATGATTCACACCACAGCTGGTCCCCATAGCTCCCTGGTGTATCAGGTCACTCCAGAACCAGGCACTGTCTTGCCTTCTGTGCCTTTTTGCCAGAAACATTGCAGCTTTTGGTAACAAGTTCATCCCCTTCTGCCAACTCCCTCCCACGCCCTCAGCTCCCTGAACTCTGGTGGAGTTTACTGCAGCCTCAAATTAGAGACACACATCCCTCCAGTAAAACCAAAAGGAGGCACAGAGGAGAACAACTGGCTTTGCCAAGCAAATACAACACACACACCTTTATTGACACTATTTTTATATACCAGAAAGCCAAGGGGAAACCCAGCTGGGACCCTGCCAACACAGCATGGCTGCCCTCTCTGCTAGCCAGCCCCTGCCACAAGCACAGCACATGGAGTGGGGATGGAAGAAGCAGAAAGACAAAATACTGGGGACAAGACGAGCCTCTGCAAAGCCCAAGGGGTGCATGGTAGAGAAAAGCATTCTGGTCTAGCAGCAAAACAAATTTTAATTCCAGTTTTGAGATATAATGCTACGATGCCAGAGAGATCACAGCATCAAGGAAGGAGACAACTGCAGCAGCCCCAGGAATGAAAGAGAATGCAGAAATTATGGGAAGCATTTTCTTCTTATATAATAGGCATGGAATAGCTACTAGGAGCTTTATAGTGACAGTAGGAGATGTGTGGGAGGGAGATGGCATGACCAGAGACAACTGTCTGGGGAAGGAAAAGGCAAAGGAGAGATGAGGGATAGATGGGAATAGAGGATAGGCAAACAGGGGGGTGTGGGAGGAGGTTATGGGAGATCCAGGCTCAGATATATGGGGACAAACAGTGCTGGTTGAGAGGAAGGTTTGGAGTGCTTCAAGGAGGAAACCATAAGGAGGAGGAGGAGGAAGAGAAGAAAAGACCACCAGGACAGGACAGAGGAGAGAGGGGTTTGGAGAAAAAGCAAGAGGCCCCCAGGGAGGGGAGAGCTTGCACTGACGGGTGAGAGGCACTCCAGGACTGGCATGAGGTATGCTTTGCTATTGCTCTGAATGCTGTAAACATTTTGGTTTTGTGTCTATCAGTGAACATTCAGTTCAGTTTGATACATGTGCTCTTATGGGTAACTGGAAGCCTAGCAGAGTTTTACATCTCTTACTACTAGTCAAACTTACACAAGGCAAACACGACACTGGCTAAAAATCTCATTTTATGTCATTTATGCCTAATTCTCCTATTTTAACATGCACATCTATGTCTCAGAAAAGCTTCTCTAGCAGAGGACACTAAATAACATACACATGAAGTCACATGCACTCTCACCCACCCACACCCTCAGACACACACACAAGGATTTCCCTCCCGTGCTTAGACTAGCAAGACCTTGCCCTTCACACCTCCCCAGCACGGAGGACAGAGACTCCTTGGTACATAGAGTCCACAAAAAGTGATGGAAATCATCCCAAGCCTGGCTGATGGACCAAAGCAGGAGAAACTCAACACAGATTGGGGTTCTGCATCTACTCCTGGAGTTAACACCACCTGAAAGCTTATAGAAAAGGGAAAAAGGCAGTTTGCAAACCTTTCCTCCCTTTCAACTGTCAAAAGATTTGGGAGCTGACTGGCTATGTGCCAGCAAACACACAGAATACAAATTGCTGAGTGAACCAAATTTTTCCCCCTCTCTTCATGGAACGACACACTCTGAAACAGGAGGAATATTTTGAAGGTGTGTGCTTGTGGAGAGGGGAAATCGGGTTTGTAAGCTATGAATATGCCCTTCACATCAGGAAGACATGAATCAAAGATAGGATATTTGTCCTTGATGGGGATTAGTCATCACTCTGTGCTTTCCAAAGCTTTGCCTCAGTCATTATTTCCTTGATCAGCCCCTGGTTTAAGGGGAAGAGCTATAAGCTGCCTATTTTAATTCACTTCAGACTGACATTTGGCATAAAAGAAGCAGCTGGTGCCAATTTCTTGTTTAAGAAAAATATAGTTTTACTTTAAATAACTACTCTGCTTTCCTTCGAGAGAGACAAACTATAAGTGCAGCAACAAAAATAACTGTGATAGACTCATATGCTTCAGACAATACTTTTGCTCCACTCTGTGCTTTAGGATGATGTGGAGGATGTTATCTGGCATCGATTTAATGGGCAAAACACTTCTACATCAGCCAGTGTGATTACAGCTCCTGTCACCATTGCAGCAATGGCATCTCTGGATGCACCCACTCAAAGCAATTCCCAGGGTGATGGAGGAGAGTGGGGAGTTTGAATTTACAGAGTATTGGCTACTTGGAAGTTTTTCCATGTGTTTGGACACGCTCTGAAAGGATGACAGCACTGATGCCAGAGGAGCTTGAGGAGAGATGTTACCTCTTGGAGTCACACTCTAAACGGGATCAGCCTTTGTAGCCATCAGGGAAGTCTGGGGATTGTCCTCACTCCCATTCCTCGACACAAACATTCTTGTGTCTGCTGTGTCCTCCTCGCCTGGCTCTCTCTGCCACCCTCCCTGCCGTGCAGGACTTTGCTGCAGAGCCTTGTCTGGGGTGCATCAGCTGGCACTAAAGGTCAGCACCATCCAAGCCCACTCAGGAGGTCTCTCGGTGGCTTGGAGAGAATTACCAAGGTAGTTCTGCCTTCTCTTTAAAAGCTGTGACTGCGTAAGCCTCCTGCTGCTGCCTCTTGCATTGGGGCAGCACTGGGATGCTTTTTGCACGTGCAGTCAAGAGGAGGCTGAAAAGGAGGAAGGCAGGGCCAAAGAAGGTTCCCCCTCTTCGCTCCTTGCAACACTTGTTTGATGCCACAGTGTTGGAAGCCAAGCTGCTGTTTGGCAGCAGTGGGATCACTGGTTGCAGTGACACTGGGTACAACTGGGACCACAGGTCACCTCGAGGGGAACTACTTCGGCCAAAGCAGCCTGTGCCCGAGAGATCCCAGTCCATCCTGTGTTACACAGGTGCAGTACTCAGTGTTTCTTGGAAAGGAGAGCTCTTCTAGCCTCTCCTCACAGTCAGTGAGGGAAGCTTTGCATCCTCCCTTGCAGGTCAAGCACTGAGAATGTTTCACTGCAATGTGGGGTGGTTTGCCCTTGTCCTTTCCTTTCCCCTATAGCAGGAAAAGGCTTTATAGGTGATATAACTCTGTTCCACTTCCTATAGCCCAAATACCAGCAGGGACAGCCACTGGATCCATGGGCTCTATATCCTTTGCTTCCATCTTTGACTCCTTCCACAGCATTGCTCAGGTTTCCCCAGACACCTTTTCCTTTACACATTCTTTGCCACATACCTTGTTTGCCATAAACCTTTGGGCTGTTGAACTTCTGCACAATGTGGATCCCTTGGATGAATCATGGCAAATCCAGAGCATTTTCCAGACATCTCTTGTTGCTCCCACTTTCAAACAAGCAGCAGAGGAGTTTGCATGAAGCCATCACAGTGAAATTTGCACAGCAAAGTCCAGGCCTTGAGTGTTGTCTCTCTGGACACATGACATTAGGCATCTCACGTAATTCAACAGTTCCAAAAGTTGTGCCGTTGAGCCTGAGTGCAGCTGCAGAATGCCACATCTCTCCCCACACTCCAGCCTCTGCTCCTCAGGTGTCCTTGCAGGGGCAAAGGCCAGCCAGGAGCACTGGGTCAGGATGCCAGAGGATGCTGCTCTTTCTGGCCAAAACTCAAGGAAAGTTAACTGGAGCTGCTATTTGCCTACCAAAGACCTGGAGAATTCTGTTGCTGACCTATCAGGTACTGAAAAGCAGGTTTCCCTACTGAACATAAATTTTGTACTTGCACCATATTTAGACTTTAATGTCTTAGACACCACAGGAATACACCTCCAGAATAAAGTAGACATGCTTACCATCTCTATCTTGATCCTAATCCTATTTGTCCTACTGTCCTGCACAGCATCTTTACAAAAAGCCTCAAAAACTGTTTCCTACTTAATTCATGGACAGTGATTTTTAATATCCAAGCAGGCTTTATAGAACTCATTCCAAACACATTATGCTTAGCTTTAGAATTCGCTCTACCTAGTTCAGACCAGATTACATGAAATCTTTATCATCAGCTTTCTGCTGTATTAAATCTTCCCACCATCCTTGGCTATAGCAGAGGTTTACAGTCTCTGGTCTGTGGATGACTGAGAGAAGGAAAAGATCCATGGGATCGCTTTCCAGGCCTTCATAAAATTAAGAAAATAGACCTCTGGTCTGTAGGCTCAAATCCACAGACAGGCTGTCTGCCTCTGCACTGGAAAATATTGCAAGAATCTGACAAGCTGGAACAGCAGTGCCATGG
>NW_008692309.1:12894-18518 GCF_000695815.1 Acanthisitta chloris
TGACATCTGCACAGACTCTTCTCCTGCAGTTGGCTATCCAGGCTATGGGAATAGGGCCAAAGCACACCTCACACCCCACTTCACACCTGGACACTCATCCTGCTCACTGCATGCTGCCCCGTGTCCTGTTTGAAGCCAGCACCATGCAGCTGGGTCTGTGTCTCTAGTACTTCTTTACACGGCACTGAACCCACAGTGGACAACTGGTAGGTAGCAACAGTCAATAATCAGTAATTAACAAAGATACAATTGTGATTTTTCATGTTACCAAGCACAGGTCAGGTACTACATGAAAAATGCCATCTGCCGTGGCAGACAGGTCTTGTGCTTTTCTTGCATCTCAGCAAGGGGCAGAGGGGACATTCCTTTTCTCAACTCTCTTCTGACAGCCAACAGGTCGTTCCTGAGGAGCCACCAAGCCTGTTAGAGTCTGTGGCAGCCAGAGGCCTCTTTGTGTTAGGTGTTGGTACTGTGCCTAGCACAATGAAGCCTGAACGACGACTGAGGTCCTGAGGCTGAGCTACAGTACAAATAAATAATGTTAATGAAAAACAATCATTCCCACTAGAAGACTTGCCTTACCAGGTCTAGTGAGAGATTTTGGGATTACCTTCCTCATGAGAAAAACTCAGCTCCTTGGCAGTCCTATGGAAAATAACTTAGTCTCCATGCCTGAAAGATAAGGGGTTGTGACAGGGGAGCAGCTGGTGTTGTAAGGTGTGCAACCAAAAGGTGAGCTGAGTTTGCTGATGGTTTCCTCTCTGGGAAGCCTCATGAATCATGTGCCTTTGCCTTCTCTCTCCCTCCCCTTGGTCTCTGGGTCCAGGCCCCAGCAGCCAGTGTGGGAGACACTGCTTTGGGCTGGATGTGGCTTCACAAGTGTCTGAACTGCCCTTAGGGCCCTTCCAAGCACAGGGGAGAGGTGAGAGCCAGGGAGAAGTCTGGGAGGATGGAAAGGTGCTGTGGTGTTATTTACACACAAACCAACGCAGTAATTTTAAAGGAAACCTGCCTTCCCAAGAGATGACCCCATGACTAGAGAGATTTGTGCTAGAGAGAGGCAACAACTGCAAGGTGCTACTGCTAACCAACAAAAAAAGAAGCACAGACAGTCAAAGAGTCTTAATACCATGCCTGGATCACACTCTGGAAGCCTCCTCTTCCCCTTCCCCCTCTTTTCTCATTCCCACTGCTTTTAAGACCAAGAAAGTTTCACATTTAGACATGGGTTTTGGCTGTTGTGGGAAGCACATGGTTTCTGAGGGCCCCATCGCTGCTCTAGCTGAGCCTCCTCTGGGTTTGAGACAGCAGGTCTGTGTAAATTTTGGATCTCAGGAACCTGGGATACGAGTCTTTCTCCATCAGGCTGTGCACCTTCCCCTGAGCTTGGTCAAAGCAAGAGAGGGAGGGCTCCTGCACATTTCTTCTCGTCAGCTCCCGTGTCTGGAAGTCTATGTTCACCTGGGGAAAGTAGCAGAAGAGAGTTTGGTACTGAGTGTTGAGTTTGGCTCCTTTGAATGGCACAATCTCTTTCAGCCATGGTTGTCAAAGCAGCAGCAGAACCAAGGTCCTACCCTCATCCATGCCTAAACAGTCCCCAGGACTTTGTGAGGTTTAGTGAACCAGTGCTATGAATCTTTCCCCAAGCCTGGAAAAGCTGAGCAGGATTTATAGTGATCTGAGCAATTCTGAAATCAAATTACTTCTGTTCAGGCCCTTATACAGCACATCACCTAAAACTGCTGACTCAGCCTAACCTCTCTACTGTCAACCATGACTTCTCTATATCCATTATTCTTTACTACAAGCAATATATGGGTGAATGAACTTTTAGCTGGGTTTAAACTATCAGTGCATTCTTATTAAATGTGTTTTAAACTCAGTTGATCTACAATAAATTGTTTGATTTTTCCCATAACAGCTTTGTGTTACAATATCTCGAGCAGAGGCTTGAAAAAATAAACCACCCTGATGTTATGACTGCAATGGGAGTTTTCCTGTTTTCTTGCCCTAGCAAAGAGATCAGCATTTGTTAGGGTTATTGTTTGGGAAGAAAAATGGCTGAAAAGATGTTATTTGTTGCTATTAACCCAATGTCCAAACTTAAAGGAGTCTGGAAAATGATCCAGTCTGCCTTAATGCAGATGACAGCAATGTAGATTAGCTCTCTGCGTCACTTAAGGGTCATTTCACATTCTAGCTTGCCAAAATTATGGTAACAGAACCAAATTTTAGGAAAGACCCTGTTCTAGCTTCACTCACAGTTCTAATCCAGATTCAGCCCTCCAGTCCTTAAAATCTCACCGAGCTTCATGAATAACAGCAGGAAGATGCTCACAGAGAGCAGTGGGCACTAAGTGTGGCCTGAGACACACATACATCACAGTATAAATCTGAGTCCTGCTCAGTGGCCTCACAATAGCCTTTATAGCTCAAAGATGGAGTAAAACAAGTCCTTTGAGGGGCCTCCCCTTGCAGACACCTGCATTGTGCAACTGAGCAGGAGGCACCGCTGTGGGAGAGCAGTGAGAACCCTCCTGGTTGTGTTACAAATACAATAACACAGCCCAGCATCACGACACAGGATCTGGCAGTCACATCAGCCTGTCAGTACTTGAAGGAGGACTTAAAAATTCCAGGCTCTGGGTTGTGACTGCATTTTTTGTTCAGCTCAGGGTTATTGTTCGCGTCTTTTAGGAAGTCTAATTGAGTTGGGAGTTAGTCAGCAGATAAACACTTCTCCTTGGAGAATCAACAAGTTAGTCATTCGTGGGATGATCCTATGGAAAAATGTCCTGCAAGAAATGAGCCCAATAACCTGCTGAGAATGGATAGTAAATGAGAGGAGCAAGGTGAAATGTTCCTCGGAATCTTGTAGAGGTTAGGAAATGTAGGTTGTGGTTGCCAGTGAACTCACTGGCTGTGACTAATTTAGTATCATCAAAGCAGTTGCCCTCACCAGGGATGAGTCACTACAAGCAGAGGCAGCTGTAACAGGCACGATGGCATTCCCACCCTCCTTATCCTCTCCTCACCATCACCTCTGGCAGGGGAGGGAGGGAGGGCTCCCTGTGGCACCCCACAGGTGCCAGCTGGGGGAGAGGGATGTGCTCCCTGAGGCACAGGGATGCTCTGCCAGTCTGAGGTCTGGCACACTCACCTCTCGAGGGGCCTGCACATCAATGAACTCCTCGAAGATCCGCTGGGCCTTGGAGGCCAGCTTGGCTGCAGAGCGGGTCTTCTTGAAGTCCTCGCAGGCGAGCCAGAACTCCAGGTTCTCCTCGCTGAACTCTGTCTTCAGGAAAGCACGGAAAGCAGCCAGACCATCTGCAAGAGAGACGTGGGGAGTTACAACGGGAGGAGAAAGAAGGCAGGGAGCTGCCTCTTTAACAGACACCCTTCCATCCACCCCCACCTGCCAGAGGCCATCTGATCTTTCTCCCAAAGTCTGCGATCCCAGGATGTGTCTATAACTTCCACCACTGCATCAGCCAAACTCTTATAAGCTGCCGTGAAGCCAAACATCATTTGCTGCTGCTCAGAAAAGGTGTTTTGCCAGCTAATGTGGCAAAAGGTTTTCCTCAAGACTGGGACACCCAACCTCTGAAAAGTTCCTCATGGAATCATCAAGCTTCACCAACACTTCTCTTTGCACCTTGTGTATGTTAACAAAACGCTTTGTAACGTCCTATCTGTCATTAAGAAAAACCCTTAATAAAACGTGGCTGCTGTGGACTTGTCTCCTCTGTTTTCTCTCACTTTGCTTTATTACCCTGTGCCATTTTTAGTTCTTATTTAAACAGAGGAAGGATCTTGGAGAGTGTGTTACAGCTACAATAAAGGGGAGAGGAAAAGGACGCAGCATAATTACAACTTGTCTAGTCAGTGGTAAAAGTGCTCTTATCACTTGCTAATGCTTAGCAATTGTGACATTTCAGTAATGTAATCTGAGTCAGTCAGGGCAGATTAGAAATATGGAAAGATTTATTAGGCAATGTGTACTCTTAAACCCTTGCCTGGGCCTATTTATGGACGCAGCTATTGTTTTTTATTTCCTTCCCCTGAATGGCACCAGCAGGGTTGAAGTAGCTGAAGGCTTCACATATATCTTTTCGCTTTGGGATAAATTTAGTTCCTAATTTTTTTCCAGTAATGTGTTTCTAACTCTTCCTGTAGGGTCTTTTTCTGTAGGGTCTGAGTTTCCATAGTTCATGACTGGAAAACTCTTGAGTCAGCATTGGGTACTTTCAAGAAAGTGTCTAAAGATATTGATGGGATTGGGAATGCGCTTGGCAAGGTCAGACTTCTCGAAAGGATGAGAGAAACAGGTGCATGTGTGCCTGGAAGGGTTGGACAAAGACTGATGAGGATTTGTAGGACCTGAACTCCTGCAAAGGTGTGGGTTGGGAGCTTCACCTGCTCCTCTTCTGCTGTGGGAGATCTCAGCAGTGCAGCCTTCCCTCCTTCCTCCTGTGGCAGGGACATGGGAGCTGCAATGGAGCCCAAGGGGCGATGCTTGATGCTATGGATCATTTTTACACATCCACAGCAGGCCCAGGCCCACCAGGGACAGTGGACCATCTCACAGGATCCACAACAAACTCCCTTACAGCTTTATCCTTGTCTTCATGCCTGCACCAGGTATGTGAGGAGAAACAGCAATCATAGAATCCTAGAGTGGTTTGGGCTGAAAGGGACCTTAAAGATCATCTACGTCCAACCCCCTGCAATGGGCAGGGAAATGTTCTTTCCATTAATAGTGCACCTAACTACAGGTAGGACAAAGAGTTATTAGTAAACCAAAGATTTTATCACAGATTTATAAACAAAAGAGCAGATGCTGAACCTGTAACTTTGGGGAACTGTTTTCTCTCATATTCTTGCTACATATAAACCATAGAATCATATAATGGCTGGGTTGGAAGGGACCTGAAAGATCACATATTTTCCAATCCCCTGCCATGGGCAGGGACACCTTCCATTAAACCAGGCTGCTCAACTCCCCACGCAGCCTGGCCTTGAACACTTCCAGGGATGGGGCAGCCACAAATTATCTGGGCAACCTGTGCCCTCACAGTAAAGAATTTCATTCTAATATCTAATCTAAACCTGTGTTCTCACAAGAGCAGAGCAGAGGGACAGAATCCCTCCCTCACCTGCTGCCCATGCTGCTTTTGATGCAGCCCAGGGCACAGTTGGCCTTCTGGCCTGCAAGTGTACATTGCTGGCTCATGTCCAGTCTCTCATCCAACAGCACCCCCAAGTCTTTCTCAGCAGGGCTGCTCTCAACCCCCTCATCCCCCAGCATGGACTGATACTGGGGGTTGCCCTGACCCAGGTGCAGCACTTTGCACTTGGTCTTATTAAACCTCATGAGATTCTCCTGGGCCCACATCTTGAGCTTGTCCGGGTCCCTCTGGATAATCCTAACATCTTTGAACAGTTCTGCTGTATGTTATCAATGCTATCTATATGCTATATACATATATAAGCTATAAAAGCCATCTGTATGCTATGGATCTTTAGCAGTGTAACACTGCCCTGTTTCTCCCTTGTGTCTCCTAATCTTATTCCTGCTTCTCTTGTTTCCGGTAATAATTTAGGACATGGAGATATTTTTCAGC
>NW_008692309.1:18538-30620 GCF_000695815.1 Acanthisitta chloris
GGCCCTGGGTATTGAACAGCAACAAACAATCCTATTTCTGGCTACACATCAGTCAGTGGAGATGTCTGCCTGCCCAGATTCTCAATGGGAAAGGCAGAAAATATATTAGGCCAGACAAGACCAAATTAGAGGCTAAACCTCTCTGCTCTGGCTTTCTCAAGGCTCCTTCATTAACGGGCTCTGAGCTAACTGCTCCATCAGCAGTCTGCGATCGGCAACAAAAATGGATATGTCCCATCTCAGCTATGCTTCCTCCTCCTGTCAGCCCCAGAAATAGCTGTATCATTTCAACTGGTCCTGACACTTATTAATTAAAGCACTTTTAGAGGGAGATCAGGTTTTCACACTGCTACAGTGGACAAAACCAGGGCTCTTATCCATGAGCACTGTAGAGCAATTAACAGTGCAAATTGTGGGTCTAAGCCTGGGGCGATAATGTGACATCAGCTCCGGAGAAGTCTGCAGAGCAGAGTGCCACAAGCATCTCCAGGAGCAGAGCACCTACCAGGATCACACTGCCCGTGGCTGCTTTGAGCATCTCTGTGAGTAGTTAAATATGGTGAAGGAGAGGGATGTTTTAGGGTTGCTCCCCTTCCTGAAATTTGGACCACAGAAACATTTTCCAAAACCTGTATCCTCTTTAATGCCTATAAAATTCACAGGGCCTGTGTGGGAGCAAGTGAAGGACTGGAGGACAGAGCAGGGACTCTTTGCAGGAGGAAAAGGAGAGGACATAACAGCAGGCTGACAGGTTTTAGAAAAAAGAAAGTACAAAAGGGAGGAAGTTGCAGTCCATCAAGATCTGTCATTTTATGTATCATCAGCTCCTAGGATGCTTGACATTAAATATTCCAGCACCCAAGCACGTAGCTATGACTATGCAGTCTCTGCTATGTGTCCCTGCAGAGGTCTTACTCCCCTGCCTCTGTCCTGGGCTTTTTTTCCCCCCTTTTCCTCTACAACAGCCCCAGAACCCCCAGCACTGGCAGAGGATCATTTGCAGGAATAGCAGCATTGCATGGAAAGATCATATCTGCAAACTATAATAGCTACAAAATATAATATCTGGAAAATTTAATATCTGAAAAATATAATATCTGCTAAAGGAAAGGAACAAGATTGACAAGGAGAGAAAGGCGTTTACTTCAGCCCTGCCCCGAAGAGCAGCCACAGCAGGTCCCCCTGGGACCAGGAGGTTTCCATGTGCTGTGCCTCCTGCTCTCATGTCAATCAACTCCTTTTTATCTTGAAGTAAGTTTAGACAGTGAATGGATAAATAATAGTGTCTGGCTGTTCTCTGCTCTCTTTATATATTCCTGTCATGCACTCCTCACAGCCTTCGAGGAGCTGGAAATGATGAGGCTGAACCTGTGAGGACCTTGTAGAGGAGGCTTTGGACACAGGAGAGGTCATCCTTGACTCGAGGCTGCCTGGCTCTCCACAGATTTCCTCTTTAGCCCTTGACTGCCTGCCAGCATTTACAGCTGTGCCTGACAGGTTTGGGGATGGGAGCCCAGATGACTGTGCAGCAGTAAATCACTGCCCACAAGTTTATAATGGAACAATGACAAATCTGATTCAAAGGGCAGGAGGACAATTAGGTATGGGGACTGCCACTATCTGAACTGGAATCTGACCTGGATGTTGACTCTAATCTCCTTCTGCACATGAAGGCTATCAAGGAAGTGTCCCTCGTGAATGATCAGCATTTCAAAGCTCATCCTGCCCAATGGGACAGCTTTTTTTTTCTGGGCCAAGCAGCACTGCATTGGGGTGTGATATGGGCAGGCCAGCATCTATCATCTCCTGAAATATCCTGGCAGACAGCTGGAGCACCTGAGAAGTGCAAATCCAAAGGGATGCTTTACAGAAAAGGCACAGAAATTAAAATCAGAAGTCTTCAGATGCAGCAGTACAAAACATCCCTAACACATAGCCTAAAGGCATGGCCATTCAAGAGGACAGGATGGACAGACCAAGACATCCCTAACACATAGCCTAAAGGCGTGGCCATTCAAGAGGACAGGATGGACAGGATGCACTGTCCTTCAGGACAACTGTGGGACAATTAATTAGGAATTTGACTCCAGCATTGCTTGAAAGAAGCCAAAGTAAAACAGTACTGATGGAGCAGATAGGATGAAGGCAAAGAAACGGAGCTCTTTACTGAGAGTTAAGAATATGAGAAAGAAGCCAAAGTGTTTTTACGTAGCAGTGTAAAGCTGCCCTGCTCTCCAGTTTTATTTAGCAGTGTAAAGCTGCCCTGCTCTCCATTCAAACAGACTGAGGGAACATGCAAGAGGATTGCCAGGAAGGGTTGTGCAAGTGCTCACACCTTACCTCATCCCAAGACCTTACATGTCACCTGGGAATTAAGAAATGACAAGAATTTATGTTTTACAGCTGGGCAGTGCCAGGCAGATCAATGACCATGAGAGGACAGGGGCTCAGGAGCTCCTGATATCCCACTCAAATGTTGTTCTTCAGGCCATGGAGAGTAGATACTTTCCAGCAAGAAGGGCTGTGGAGGAAGGGACTGAAGTGGCAAGCAGAAAACACAAGACAGGTCTTAACTAATGCAGCATGAGGAAGAACCAAGATTAGTGGCCGAAATCAGACAGGCAAGTAGCTTAATAGCCAAGCACCTGCCACTGACAGAGCAAGAAAGCAATCAACAATCATTTATTTAATGCACATGGTTCACTCCATCAGCAATCAGACTTCATGTAGGGAGTAAAGGTAGAGTCTCTGTGGCTGGTAGATGAATGGATTAACTCTATGGAGCATGTTGGGTCCAGGGCTGGAGAGACAAGGTCGCAGAGCTCTGCTCAGCACACGTACAGTGTTCTCACTGCTGCTGAGCAGTGCTCCGTTTAATCTTAGCTGCCTGTCACCAGCACAATGCTAATGCTAATGCTGTTCTGGCTTAGAAAGAACTAGGAGTAGGTTGGGATATTCCTGTGCTGTGTAGGAAGAGGAGGAATGTGTAGACAACAGAAGGACGAGAACAACAATAAAGTTTGGGCAGAAGAGCACAGAGATCACAGAGATCTGGAGCGGGGGGGGGAAACACTCTTGAGATAAAAGTGGAAATTCAGCACAAAGATTTTCAGTGTTGGATGCTTCGTTGAAAAGTGACTAAGGGTTGAGGACAGACTGTCCTGCTGGATTCTGGACAAATGACAAGCCATGTGTCCAGCCCCGCAAGGGATGCAGAATGAGACATGCTATTGCTTGTATTTCCCTCCAGCAGCCTGTCAAAAGAAATCCTCATCTGGCTGACCAGCCTGTACCTCCTGGGCATGGGTAGAGAGGGGATTACTCCTCAGTTACTCACACACATGCACACACACTCTGGGGACCACACTGAGCTCTGCTTCCTTGAGAACCATCGCTCTGGCACAAAGCAGGAAAATATGCCAAAATCTCACTTGTTAAACTCACTGCTTTTGCTCCCTGGGCACCTGAGGAAGCACACTGCATACAATGTGTCTCTTACTCTCTCAATTCCCTGGGAAGAGGAGGATCTCTCCTGTTGCTTGCCATGCTCAGAAGCCTTGACCCCAGGGAACACTGCTGTGCTGTGCTTGCGTCTGGCAGTGAGCTCAGACAAGGCTCCTGATGTAAAATAGGGATTGTCTGGCTGACCTTAGGGTTTTAAGTTGATTCGCTGCACCCATTAGGAAAAACAATTAGGATATCATCGCACTGACCTATCCATCTGGGGCTGTCAGTGAAAAGGAGCTGTGCTGCATCCAACTGCTCAGCACTGCTTACCCTAGGAGGGCTGAGGGATGCTGGATCCCCAAAGTCAATGCAAAAGGAAGGTGGGGGAGCAACAGGGAGAGCCTTCCTGCCTTTCCTACTCACAATCTCTTGCTGATGTCAACACAAATTATCCTTTAAATGACTGGTGAATTAATCCAAATCAGACCACTCTGTGCAGAAGGGCATTATCCAGTCTGGGAATCTCTGCAGACAAGCAACTATTCAAATCCCAGGGGATTTGAGTCCTCCACTTGAGGTGCTGCCAGACAGCAGCAGGTCAGGATCAAACATTACCTATGCAAGGCAGGAGCTCCACAGGGTCATCACACTTCCAGGGACATTTGGCAAAAGTGATCATAGAATCACAGAAAGGTTTGGGTTGGAAAAGACCTTAAAGATCACCTTGTTCCAACCCCCTGCCATGGGCAGGGACACCTTCCACTAGACCAGGGTGCTCAGAGCTCCATCCAGTCTGGCATAATGACACTCTCCACAGAGTCTGTATAATACGTGATACCTATTGAAGTCTCTTCCATTTAGAAACCTTTTGGAGACTCATGAAAACAGGAAGGGGAAGAAGTGTTTTGCCTGTCTTACAACGTGTACCACAACCCTGTGAGCCTTCTCCATGTATCAGGGCAGCCTGCTTACCTTGGTGCTTTGGAGAGTCTTTTAGGGAGCACTGATCCGTTTTCTTGTTCCTTGAAGCAATTTTTGCATCTGTCTAATCCCTTGCAATATTGCCAACAAGGTGTGCCACATTTTCAGCTGCTACATCCAGCTCCTGAGTCCTACGTGAGCACTCGAGGGTTTATTTTCCCCAAAGAACAGTTTGGCTAAAAGGGACCCAAAACCACTGTAACATCTGACCACAGCAGAAAGCACCACACAAACCCTGAAATCAGCATCACAATCTCCTTTCTAAAATAGATGAACTGTCCGTCTAGTGAAGACAGAGTGCATGACAGATGTGTCAAGCAGAAGAGATGTACCTGTGATCCCCGTGGGGGAATTCTCCCCCAGTCCAGCTGGTGCTCAGCCCATGCCCCCAAGCATGAATTCAAATTTTCCCTGGCTAATATTGCTCACCTGAGCATTCAGAGGGAAATCAGCCTGAGACAGTTCTGTCCTGCTCTTGGCACTAAAAGCAGAATATTAGCTGGCAGGTCCACTACAGACAGATGCTGGCAGGCCAGGCTAAGCTTTTTTTACTCTCCAGTTTTGGCTAGATAAGGCATAAGGCTCCCTTACCTGTCTAACATCAGCACTTCTCTAACAGCAAAAATGCAACTCATACAGTATAGTTAATTTCATGAGTATATACTCTTCTCTCCTTTAAGCCAGTGTAACTAAATTAGCACTTCTGTTTCAACAGTGCATTTTGTATTTGCATCATTCTAACCCTTGACTGCCAGGCTGGCAATTCCAGAAACTTCAGGTGCAGAGCAGTTATAACATATTCCTTTAGCAAGTAGTTTATTAAACAACAAATTCTTTTTGTCACTGATCACCAGGCAATGTCACTGTGACTGCTGATAAAAAAAGATTAATTTAAATTTTAAAGATCACCTTCTGTTGCTATTAGGAACTGAATATTTTTCATTAGTGCCAGAGAGTTATCAGAATTACTTTCCGTTCTAAGAGACAGGCAAAATCCTGATAATTCATTTATCACTCTATGAGGCTAATTTATTAATAAAACCAGACACTCATGTGGAGGCTGTTGGACAAAATAATTGAACTAAGGTTTGATTTAGCATTTGCAGTAGTCAGCTGAAGAGGGAACAATCTGTATAACGTCAGGACATAGATGGGCAAATTCACTGGGTTTTGTAACCAAAGCACTTTTGCTGCAGTCTGTATCTAGTAAGGAAAACTTCAACTTTTACACTGGTGAATAAGAAAGAGGAGCTGGAGATCAGGATGGTAACAGTGATGGGAATATCCTGTCCTCCCCCTCCCCATCCCCCGGACACCTGATAGTCTCTCTGGTGCATTTCCCCCTTCTTGATTCTGAATTTCCACAAAAGAAATGTTCCCTCCTAGCCATACCCAGCTACACCATATTTTTTTTTCCCCTATTGGTTGCAAGAGCAATGATCTCAACTAGATACTGCTGCTAAAATTATATACTGCTTTTTCTGCCTTGGTCAGCCAGCCTGTTTAAAGTTGTCACTTAATTCCCTGCCAAAACTGTTGTCATCTCAGTAGAAATGCAGCACAATTACACTTTCCTTAATAACATAATTCTACACATATATTTTAACATGTAAGTGCAGAAAAACCTGAATCTCTAAGCAAGCCAGACAGCTCCCTATTGCAATAAAACAGTTCACCGCCCACGTTGACTTTTCCCCAACCTTGACTCGCTCAGATTTTATTCTCCAATAGAAACACATGAATGAACCCATACTGTGAATTTCGCTGTCTTGTTTATAATTTCTCAGCGTGAAGATGTTGGCAAAGCAGAATAATATTGCTGAACAGAACTGATACGATTGATCTATTGAACAGAGCGAGGTGCACTGATTATAAGCTGGCGTAAGGTTTCTGGAGGTGAAATTTTCAGCTTTGCGTTGATAACTGTAAATTAGATTCTGCTCAGGGCGACCAGGGATGATTTCTCTGCGACAGAGCAAGTTGTTCAAGGTTACTGAGCCACGTAGACTGGTGTGTTGTGGTGCTAGCAGCAAAGGCTGAGCTTCAACACAGTGTGGCTGCACAGCAGCTCTGAGAGCAGCTGGGGGAGAGGGAAACAAGGTGTGTTGTGGATCTTGGGGGATTTAGTGAGCTGACACTGCCATTTGCTTGTGTGGAAAGGCTGGACCCAGAGGCACATGCCAAAGGATGGTCTGCAGGGCTACAGCCTTAGGCTCCTGCCTCCAGTGCATCCCCAAGAACTGGAGAAGGCAACACCTCGGGCTGATGACTTTAGCAGCTGTGGTTTTCCAGTCAGGAGCAAAATCAGGAAGGGAACACACTGAAACCTTTTAACCAGGGGGCAAGTCCTGCCTGTAAAGGACAATAACCACTGGGTAGTGAGAAACTGTCTGAGGGATCATTCCCCTGCTGTGCAACACATGCTTTGTTTGCCTTAGTTACAACAGGTATTGAGGGTACAAGGGGAAAAGAAGAAAGGTAGAATTTTATCTCTACTCACATTTATGAGACAAAAGGACATCAAAGGAGTCTGCCCATCTTGTTGCTTCTTCTGTTGACAGTCTTCTGTAAGGCAAGGAAGGGATAAGTTACAGACAACACATGGCTGCTGATCCCCTCTGAGGCTGTTTGATGAGGACACCGAGGAAGGCTGGAATTCTTCTCACCTGACTTTGGAGGTCTACAATGTAGAGGTTTCCAGGTGAGCCAAGAGACCCTGAGCTCCCTTTAGAATCAGTGAGGAGATACCAAGGGACTTGCAGAGACTTAACTCTGCTCATCTCACAATTCCCAGGTAGGCAGTTAAAATAGGCAGTCAAAAAGGGACCAATTTTTCCTCATTAACTCTAAGGAGAAGCCCAGGGAACAAGCTCAGACACAGACATTTACATTGTAAAAGTCAAAAGTCAAGTGAAATGAAACCCACCACTGCAGAAATGTTTGTTTATCTTGCTGGCCTTTCAGGGGAAGGACCGATCTTAGCTCAGGTATAAGCAGTGACTTGTGATGAGATGAACCCCATCCCACTCATCTAAAATCAGGACTCTGGATGGTCTGAGACATCTACCTTTAGCATCATGCAAACCATCACCCAAATTTTGGCAGGGTTTAATAGCAAGGCTTAGCTGAAGATGACTGTGACCTGAAATTGCTGGTCACCTCTTATACCGAGCCAACTGCTCAGGCTTTGATTTGTGATGACAGAAGTGTAAATTACATCCTCAAAGAGGTGCAGACATGTCCCACATACAGCAGTGGGGACTGTGTACATGTCCTGTCTCACAGGAGAACTCATGTCAATGATCCAGGAATTTCTTGAGGCTGTTCCTGCTGTATCAGTGCCGTTTTGTTCTCCTCCTTCCTTGTGGCTAAAAGAACTAGTCAAAGCTTATACAAAGTACAACAAAAGGAAGACAATACTGGAGGGGGTGCTGGGCTGGGAGGGGAAGGACAGAAATGGGGTTGGGGTGGGATGCTGCAGCTATACTCACTTCAAAGCCCGGTTGGGCTTGTCCGGAAGAATAGCTGTGAAATCATTATATGAGTCTGATTTGTGAGACAGGCAGCCCAGGCGAGTCCTCATCCCTCTGTTCCTGTGGTCGATGTGGGGGAGCAGGGGGGTTAGCAGGGGAAAACCAAAGAAGATGGTCATTATACGTCTAGCCACATTGGCAAAAACAGACAAACCAAAAAAACCTCAGTGGCTCTGTGCCTCATCAGACCTGTGTCCTTGGTTCCCTCAACTGTGAGAGGGACCCTGAGGCATCTCCAGTAAGATGCCAGGGAGATGGCAAGGATGGACACAGCACCAGAGCAACTGAAGGCTTCACCCACACCAGTCATTCAGCTGCTCCAGCTGGCAAAAAGGCTTTTAAAGGCTGCGATTTGGGATGGTTTCTTGGAAAGTCCTGCTCTGGTCAGGTGTGGGAGGAGACCAATGGGCAGCAATCAGTCACCATGTTCCAGCAGCACCAGAAACAGCACAAATACCAGGGCTGGAGGGCAGGAGTGGACTGGAGGAAGGAGAGGGGGAGTAAGGCACCTGCAAGGTGAGCCTGTGCTGCAGAGCTGAGTCCTCGGCCAGGATCAATCCCGAGCAGCTCCTTTAGACTCGGGTTACATAAGCAGGATAAAACTGCCTCTCTCCTGACACGCTTACCCAGGCAGAAAATGGCTTTATTGCTTTTTTCCTCTAAATTTCAAACCAGCCCCAGAGCCTTCAGTCCTCTGCCAGCCCCTCATGTCCTTGCCAGCCCCTTCCCGGGGCAGCAGCCGCAGCATCTTTCATTATGTAACCCCAGGATGGGGAGGAACACAAAGGGAGAGGGAAACAGAACACACATGCATTAAATGGGACTGGCATCATCTCCTCTCCAAGACATATAGGGGCTGCTTAATGGGTTTATATGGACTCTAGGAGGGCAGAGCCTGTGATCTGCCTCTCCAGCCCCAGGGGATCTCTTCTTACAAATTCCCTGGACATCGAACTAGGCCATTCTCTTTTTCGGACCCTGGGAGGAGGATTTAGTGACCCAGTCTCCACTTCGCAGCTCCCAGACCTCCTTTTGAGCTAGAGAAAGCCCTTCTCCAAGCTCTGCTGCCAAACAGATGCTGAACACTTTCTGTGGCTGCAGAAGTACAGTATTTTTTCCCTCCCATATGTAATTCTTGCAGAACACTTCAGCACCAGCGCCTGAGCCAATCTGTAGCATGCCTGTTTCCCCCTTCTCCTCCTGCCCTTCAGAGAGCTTCTATTATTGCACATTTTAATGTAATCTTAAAGCAAATTAAATGTTAATTAAATGCACCGAGTGTCTCCCTGGTGCAGCACAGGCAGCTCACAGCGTTTAACAGGCACAAAAACCAGGAGATATTCAGTCACAGGAATTGTTGCACAGCTTCCAACCATGGACCCATGGCCATGGGCCTGGGATGCTACACTCCATAAACCTCAGGCATAGCTCAGAAAGTGTCACATTCCCAGCTGAGCACACTGGACCTGCCAAGCTCAAACAGACACCAAGTCCACAATAGGATGCTTCTGGTACCTTTCCTGATGCCTCCTACTCCCAACCTTTCTCTTCCCTGTGCTGTTTGTTCTAGAGAGCTCACGAATTTCCCAGCAAGAGGTGTGACATGCATTACCGCAATGCTGCTCAGATTTCCCTCTGATGCCTGAGATCAAGGGAATGCAGCAGGGAATCAGAGCATATGGGGGACAGAGACTCTGCACCATGGGCGAGGAGCTTGTGTCTCATGGAACACCCTTCTCTTGGTTAGGACTTCCAAGACAGGACACAGGAGAAAGAGAAGGAAAGAAACCAGGTCTGCAGCAGGTGGAGAGGCAAGAGAAAGGCAGGAGGGAAGAGGGGACACTGCAGAGAGTTGAAGGGCTTGCTGGACGAGGTAGACAGTGACAGGATAGGCAAGGGTGAGGAATGCATTGTGTCTTTCCAGTTACCTCCGTGGGATCAGTAAGGCAGCCATTCAGGCATCCAGTTATGGTTAACCCTTTAACTGGCTGGCTTGGACCGCAGTCGGGGCTGTTTGCAGGAGACAGGAGTGCAGGAAGGAGGGATTTACTGTTTCATGTCCTGGCACTTAAAAGTATATGAAAGAATCCTCTTTGCCCAAAAACGAGGAGGGCCAGTTTTTCTCAACCCATTTGATCCTCGCCTCCTAGTGCGGAAGGTCAGTTTTTCAACGGAAGACGTTCAGAGTTGAGGGATGATCACAGAGGAGAGACAGCATTTCCTTCTAAGCCCAGGACCGCAGGCTAAGTCCAGCTTCAGGTCTAAAGTGATTTGAGTTTGGCGTCACAGCTCACCACGGAGCAGCAGGAGTTGGCATTATCGCACTCATCATTCAACACCTCTGAAGGTCTCTCCTCAACGGGCAGAGCTCCAGGCTGACCTCGCTAAGAAGACCAAACTACCTCTTGTCCCTGTCCCTCCAGGTCATGGCTGATGTTACTGGCCAGGCATCATGGAAAATTTGGCACTGCAAATAAAATAACAGGAGGACTTCACGCATCTGCAGGTGCTGGTCTTTTCACCATCACAGGCTCAAGCACTCGCACAAAAGTACTCAAAGCAAGCAACTCCTCTTTGGAGCGGTGGGAGCCTGCAGGGAGCCACCAAGGAGATGCACAGTCTGCAAAGGGAAGGGAAGGGTGGAAGGAGAGAGGGACATTGGGGATGGTGGGGTCCCTGTGAGTCTTGGCACACAGGCAGCTGGTTGAACGAATCTCACATCAGAGAGTGAAGGTGAGATCCACCAGCCAGGAGACCAAGGGGACAGAGAGCAGGACTGTACAGTGAGCAAAGGTAGACACCAGGACAGTGCTAAGCTCTGGGTAACTTCCTTGTCATGTCTTCTTGTCCACTGGGAACAACCGAGGAGAAGACAAAGGAACTGATGAGAGCAAGGAGGGTGTGCCTGGAGTCAGGACCCTGCTCTGCTGGGGCCTGGAGAGATCCTGAAGCTTGGGCTGCCCAATGCAACATCCCTCTTAAAACCTGATTACATTAAAAATGCACAAAGCCTCTTCCCAACTAAATTAATGGAACTGGGATTGTGCTACATGCCAGTGAGTGCATTTCCTTAATCCCTACCCTGACCGGCTGCTTCGATGCGCTTTAACTGAAATCAATCCTTGTAATTCCTTAAGCCCCTTTAAATTTCCTCATTAACAACCTCACCCTCATGTGGGGGCCACAGAACATGATTTCCTAGAGTCCAGCAGCCCCTGCTCCTCTTTCCCACTGCTGCTCCACAGCCACAGCTGGAAGTGGAGACGGGTGCCCACTCCCTTGCAGCCTCCTGTAGCAGCCTGATTTTTGGGGGACTGTTATGAAACAACCTTCTGCTCACCCCCACACCCACCCCCTCGCCAGCCCCCACAGCAACCAGCTGCACTGCTGAGCAGCACCCAACTTCCCTGTGATCCCAAAGTCTGACTGACTTCACGGATGCTGAGACCTACATTTCCTGTCAAGGCAATCCCACTGCTGGGCTGACATACCCACAGATATTTCCTCTGATTCCAAATAAAGCCAATTAATTTTGACTTTCAGATATAATCTGTGTAGTCTGGTAAAGGCATTGCAATAGGGGTCCTGGTGAAGGTCTTTGCCTCCTACTCCATCATTCATCCTACCTCCCCCTCCTATGAAAGGACCCTGGTCAAGGAGAATTGCCAGTCTCATCATGGATATGTTTTGGGGGTTTCTCCTTGGGAGAGAGAAAGGGAGGGGTGTGATTAGGACATTCAGGTTATCAAAACACCTGAGCAAAGATAAAGAAGCCATCCCAATAAGAAAAAATAGCAGCACAAAGGTTTAAAAACAAAAAAAAAACAAACCAGCCAACAAAACTTGACGTGAGATCTCAGGGGCTTCAGGAGCTTAAGACCATCCATTCCCATGCAGAGAAAGCCAGAAAAAGCCGAACACAGAGGCACTGCAGACAAGACAGACACAGAGAAAAAGATACTCACTGCCTTTGACCTGTCCTCTCTGCCGGTGGGTCTGTGCCGACAGCGTGGTCAGAGAGGTTCTGGGGAGAGAGCAGAGCGGTCTTCTTCAGAGACAGCCCCTGCTCGGGGTGAGAGTCACACCTCGACACCACTCCCCTCCCCTCCCCACCTCTCTCC
>NW_008692310.1:0-2576 GCF_000695815.1 Acanthisitta chloris
GTTTATTATATGTTTATTGTTGATGTTGATAACATGTGTTTTAAGAATAATTTCTGGAAGGGTTAGTAAAGCCGTGAAGCAAGTCTGGATTGCTCAAAAACAAATGGGGGATTTGTGGAAGAATTTCTGATTGCTAACGGACATGTGAGCAATCCAACCTTGCTAGCAGGGCTTGAGCAAGCTGCAAGCTAAGCTGTTCAAGGACACAGCTGCAGCTGGAATGTGAGAAAGGAGGTAGCAAGATATGCCGCTCCTGGGTGTGGAATGCAGAAGTTGAAGATAGTTAGCGGTGGAGAACAATGATTAGACATTTTATGATTGATATGTTAATAACCAATTATATTGTGTGCAAGGCAGACTAGTAAAAGTAGTTAACCAATGATAAATGGATGCTTATAGTAGGTGTGTATAAAAGAATCACTTTTGTAAATAATAAAAGACATTCACAAGACATTCACGGAGATAATAATGGCATCGCCTCTTTGTACACGAACTCCCGCAATTATCTGTTCTTATCTTGTTGAGTTGCAGCTTCTGCTGATGACTATAGCGTCCTTATCTTCAATTTTGTATTTCTCATGCACTAGCTCAGTTGGCAAAGCATGGGAAACTAATAGGTCCTTGATTTAGAGTAAGCACTACTTAGCAACAACCAAAACGTCACTGTAATATCGACATTATTCTCATATTAAACTCAAACCACAGCACTGTACCAGCAACTAAGAAGAAAATGAACTGTATTCCACCTGAAAACATATCTAGGTGAAAGTTCACAGTTTGTGGTCTAAGGCTTCAGCAAATCCAGCTACTCATGCTAAGCAAGTTGTATTGGGTTCACATGGCCAGGTTTTGGTAGTGGCAGGGCTACAGGGGTGGCTTCTGTGAGAAGCTGCTAAAAGTTTCCTCCATGTCTGGCAGAGCCAATGCCAGCTGGCTCCAAGACCAACCTGCCGCTGGCCAAGGCTGAACCAATTAGAAATGGTTGTAACACCTCTGTGATAACATATATAAGAAGGAAACAAAAGTTATTGTGCAGAAGCAATTGCAGCCAGAGAAGTGTGAGAATATGTTGCAGACGTCGCTGTGAATGTAGAGATGGTCAAGACACAGGATCTGTGGCAATAGCAAAACCTTTATTCCGATATGTGTGGGGTTTTTCACCATTTTTACAATGCTTCTTTTATACTCTTTTTCACCCACCGTGTTAACTATCTATTGACCAGTGATGCAGTAATGCTTAATTTATTGGTTAACAGTTGCTTATGTGTGCCTTCATTAACTATCCCAAAACATTCTCTTCTTATCTACATCTTCTGTATTCTTCTCAGGATGTTTGCCTGGTTATTCTCATGGATACAGGCTAATCATCCTCTTCTTACAGTCCTTTCTCAAAGCATGTTTTCAACCTCGTTAGTCTCACAGATCTTTCTCAAAAACATGTTTTCAACCTCGTTAGTCTCACAGGTGCAGGCTTATCTTGTCAAGGTCAATGTTGCTCTCATTCGTGAGGCCTACAGTCCACCTGCGTGCCTTCACAATTCCCAATTCTGCAGACACCAACGTCAGTGGCGAAGGAGGAGGTACTCCAGGAGCTAGAGTGGAGATTCCCTGCAGCCCATGGTGCAGACCCTGATGAAGCAGGCTGTCCCCCTGCAGCCCATGGAGGTCAACAGGGCTGCAGAGATTCATCTTCAGTCTGCGGAGGAGACCCATGCCAGAGCAGGTGAATGCTTGAAAGAGGGCTGTGACACCCTGGGAAGTCCATGATGGAGCAGGCTCCTGGCAGCAAGCTGCAGACCTGTGGAGAGAGTAGCCCACCCTGGAGCAGGTTTCCTGGTAGAACTTGTGACCCTGTGGAAGACCCGCGATGGAGCAGGCTGTTCCTGAGGTGTGGCAATGAGGCACGGACTCAGTTCTGTTTGCACATGAAGACATTTATTTTCTCTACCAGCTAGCTTTTATACAGCTCCCTATTACTTTTACATCACGCATCCTCCCGCATATTTGTCTACCCACAATTCCTCTTTCTTATCTCCTCGTTTGCATAATACCTACAGTCCTCAGCAACAGTAGTCAAGCTTCTTCTCTGCCTCCTTCTTCCAGGTGCTGTTTGCACTTACTGCTCCCATGGTTTCTTGCTGACCATTCCCCCCACCCCCCCGTTCTGCTACAGGATAGGCCTTATCTTACACAAACAGTATACGGAGAGACAGTTCTGGTTAGTTTCATGATTGTCTGATGCTCCCTTGTTGGTCTGCTACAGGATAAGACTTATCTTTACACTGGCAATATACATTCCACGAGAGCAAAATTCTATTAACTCTTTGCTACCCACTACAATGTAGTAATGCATACATCTGTTCAAAAGACAGAAAGTGAGGAGCAAGTAGTACTAAGGCAGAATGGGCCTGGCACGAAAGGGCCATCACACGAAGGGGACTTCTAAGCACAAATTAGAATGAGGCCAAGACAAGGAGAGCACTCGCTCTCTGCCGCTCCGGGCCTAGCCTGCCGGGCCAGGCCTACACTTCCGGGCCACCAGACCCCACCCCTCTACCATGTCCAACCGGACATTA
>NW_008692311.1:0-24220 GCF_000695815.1 Acanthisitta chloris
TGCCCAGCTGTTGGCGTGTACTGTGGAGACTTGTGCTTTTGTTTTAGCGCTGGAAATAGCAAATTTGTGACTCTCGTAGTTGAATCTTTAGGTTGGCTCGGGGCTGTCACAGGAGCTCAGCCGAAGCGGAGTGCAGGTGAGCAGGAGAGGTGTGGCCCGTGTGTGTGCCCTGCTGCCTCACATGCTTCCTGCGTGATGGGGAGGTCCTGCACGGCGCTTCCAGCAGTCTGTACCTTGTGCTGCAGCTCCAGAGAGGACACTTGGAGAGCTCAGTGCTTTTGCTCTGACCCTCCAGAGAACCGCTGCGAGGAGGTAGACTGCTAGCTGGGATGCATTTCTAGCGGGCACAAAGGTGGCCTTCAGCAAATGGATTGAGATGATTAAGGAGGGAAGGCTGCTCAATCAAAAGCCAGTTACAGTAGTGAAGGACCAAAGGGTCCCTGAGCAATAGTGTATCTGCCCTGAGCCAGGCAAAGCTGGTCTGGCCCTTGACCCTTTGGCTCTTTCAGGGTAGTACCAGGGTAGTGATGCTCTAAGTGGTATCATCAGTCTTGATGTGAGGGAAGACTTGGGATGGACTTTCTCACTGAGTCTCAGTTCTGGAGCTTGTTCATGCAAGTGATTACTCTGAAGATCTGCTGCTGAGTAACTGGTCCCTTGTCTTGCAGTGTGCTTGATTTTAATGCTATAGCAAAGTGCAGGGGCCTGATTTATGTGTACATAAAAACAGACATTTGTGCAAGTGAGACAAAACTGGAAGGTGTGGATGGCAGCAGAGTCAGAAAAATAATCCCAGAACTGAGGTTGCTTTGGGTCTGAGCATTGCTTGTTAAGCAGACACAGAAGAAAAGGCCACTTGGCTTTTGTAATTCTTTGTTGTAGGTACAGGTCCAGGGTATGGTACTATATGCATGGGCATCTTTTGGTGTGTGGATTTACTTCTGAATTAATAGTACATCTGGAAGAAAAACAGGAAAAGGCAACTACCAAGCAGGTGCAACTTAGAAATAAGTGATGGAAAAGCGGTGAAACTGGAATTGCAGCAAAAAATAGTTTGCATGAACAGCAGCTACCAAGACTTCATAGATACAAGTGAATGGTCTTGCCTGGATAAATTCTGGTGAGATTTTGTATAAGGAATCTCCAGCTCAGAATTCGTTTGACAATTCTATTCCAAAGGGATGAGTTTTCTCTTCTTTAGCAGAATGTGCTGTTTTCCTACACATCTCTGTTATCAAGAAGGTCAAAAGTTGACCTTCTTATCAAGGAGGTCAAAAGCTTAGACAGCAAGTGTTCAGGTCAGCCAGTGTAGGTGTAGAAAACATACATAAATGCTTGGAAAAATGGAAACAGTTGGCTCTTTGGAGCCTGGCAGTAAGTAAATGCTTCTGATGTCAAGTGTGATTCTTTAGTTTGACTAAGCTTTTTACTTGTTCAATCTAGGTGTGTCATTTTTCTTACCTTATGACTGGCTATACAGGGTGTATCACGTCCATCTTGTCATGACATATATCTAAAACAAGTGTGGTTTTAAAATTGAATTAAATCTGGTGAAATGCTGTTTCGTTTGCATCGTCAGAACCACTTCACCCATTTTAACAACCATATCACCAAGATACATACAGACTTTCTGTTTAATGACAGGTCCTGATTATGGATCATTTTTGAGTGCACAGGGAAACATTTCATGCAGCTGCACTGTCACGAAGTGGAGTATATACTCTTATACTAAGATCCTCGAGTAGTTCTGCCATCCTAATTCCAGATCTTTCCTTCTCAGAGCCTGCTAGTTCCCAAGCACTTAGAGGACTATATTTCTCTACAGTGCTGTAGGGTTATCTGATATAAGACCCCGTGCTTTTGTCTTTTGCATTGTTGGGAAAGGGCTGCAGAAAATTCTGCAAAAGTCCTGGGGCTTTCTGCGTGCTACAAAAGAAGGAACTGAAATCTAAGAGGTCTTCTGTGCTGCATCCTTCCATTAACACCATGGAGCACTAACCTAGAGCACAGGAATGGAGCTGGCTGTGAAAAGCACATGGAGGTACCTGGAGAGTCTGGTCTGTTTTTCCAAGGGATAAGGAAGGTTTTGGCAAGAGCATTACCTGATGGGCTCTTTTTCCAGTGTGATCCTCGTAATGACTTCCTTCTTCCACATGGTTCCACACTGAGATTGGGTTTTATGTCTCTGGGGAAATCCCCCAGTGCTGTCTAATAACCAGCTATTCTGCCTTTGATCATGTGCTGCAAGTTATGAAGCTAAGTGGTGACCTGTGTAGGGTCAAGTGAGGACACTTGGTGTCTTGCTAACCCTATGGCAGTACCACCATTGCTCTGTGGGAGCATTTGGATTTGGTTGTTAAGCGTTTCAGGACCTTTCTGTGGGGACATGGTTGCTACTGGGCGTCGTCAAGAATCTCACATGAAGGCATCTCAGTGGATGTCAGCAGTGGAATGTAGGTCCTCTGTCCCCACCAGGGCCCGGAAGTCCCTGGGAGCTGGGAATACCGAGAGACTGCCCTGGATGTTTCCTCAGCACGGGGTGTTTGGTCTTGGTGTGCTGAACTGCTGTGGGAATACTTTAAGCTCGCTGAGTCATAGGAGTCAGTGCCTGTGGTTACCATAGAAATCAGATCAGCTGCGAGGGGTGGGGTGCTCTTGTCCCTTGGCTCCACTGCTTAGTGTTTCCAGGATGAGCTCACTGCAAGACAACCTGATTTCTTGCTCCTTGTCCTGTCGAGATCAGAGGAGGTCAGGCAGCTCTTGCAGCCCTCACCAGAGGGCAGGGAATAATTTTGCCTGGGTCTTTGCTTGGCTGCAGTGGTTAGTCGCTGTGTGTTTGATGTGCTGTCCTGGTGATCCACTGCCCATATATGCCATGCTTTTTCATATCTTGGGAAGCATTTCACTTGATTAGCAATAGCTCCCAGCCTTTTGAGAGCCCCAGAGAGGTGTAAACTGTTTGTAAACTGGTGAGTAGCAGATAAAGGAGGACAGGAAGTAAGAAATAAACTTGGTGGGTGTGATCCAGAGGGAGAGGAAAAACCCTGAATATCCAATTTTTGTGCTCTCAAAATGCATCCCCAAGCTTGGTCACAAGTATAGACCTGAGCATGAACGTGAGGCCTTCCAGTGCTCAGTCTCTCACAGGCTGAGTCCTCTGTGCTCGGATCTGAGTAATTGTTTTCATAATTTTCTCTGATAAATACATGTGTTCAAGCTCTAGGGATGGAAGATGCGAAGCATCATTGCCCCTACCCTGTTCTCCTAAAGGAATAGCTTTACCGTGAATATATTTTTCGCACAAAGGCTTTGTGCCTCCTTGGGTCATCTTTGAACCCTTTGATTTTCTCATAATGCAAAATAAGCAAACAGCATTACAGAGACTATTGCTATTGCAAGGTGTCGTTTTGCTACAGTTCTCTTGGCTTGCTGCCTGTTGACCACTGAATTACTGTCTGTGTGGTCTGTATGAGCAATCCAGATCTATGTAGTCCTTTCCAATATTTCCTTGCTTAGTTCCAGGACATTGACTTTAGAGGATAACAGCTGTTTCCCAGGGGTTGTCCCTAAGAGTTGGTACCCTTAGGAGGTGCTGTATACTGTGCTAGCTCAGTCCTAGCTTTGATGTATCTTCAGCTCCAGGTGAGAGTGAGAAATATTTGCAGACAACAGAAGATGTACTGAGCTGGCTGCTTCTTGGACCTTCTTAATTCTTTGCTCTCCTCAGTATTATGGCATGGTTGGTGAAAAATTCTGACAGTATGGCTTTAAATGAAAGAGATAGTGCTTGCTGCTTGCTGTCATGTAGGAGAAAGGATTTACCGGATGATGCTGAAAGATGAGGGTTGTATGTGTATTGTTCTCCTTGATTCTATGTATATTGTTCTCCATGTCTTACTAGCTCAGCCTATAAAATCCTGTTTTAAGGAGCTATTCACTTCTGTGTTCAGATCCCAGCACACTGAAGCACCCACTTCAGTTTTGAGAGCTCTAGCTCTCCCTTATGGGGAGAAGCAGGGGACTTGTGATTCCTGGGAAAGTTTCCAGCACTGGGCCAACTGTGGAAACAGCTGGGCTTTGTGCCAGCCCTTTGGAGGGAGGGGGAGCTCGGAGCTGGTACAGCGAGTGTATCAGGCAGGGGCTGGTGTAGCCTGTCGCCTTCCTCAGTGTCTTGCTGCTGCTTCTGTTTCAGGAGCGAAACTATACAGAGGTGTGGTCAGAGGCTCACCAAGAGGGTTTGTACAGCTCCTAACAGCATTTTGATAGCAATTGGCATGAAAGAATCCGACATATGTTGGTGCTCCTGGCTTTGAGGAGAAGTTCCTGCCTGTATTAAGGGTGTGGGGAAGTATAATCACTGGATAAGTAAAAATAAGGAAGTATTTGGGAAAAACCAGTAAGAAGAGGAAGAGCCTCTGTGGGGAGGTAAATCATGATCTCTGTGTCTCACCTAGTGATCTCTGCAGTCCTCGTTCTAGGCGCAGCTAAATAAACTGCGGTGTTTGGGGACCATGGCTACAGACCCACTCTCGGAGCTTCAGGATGACCTGAATTTGGATGATACCACTCAGTCCCTTGGCCAGCTCAAACTGGCCTCCATAGATGATAAGAACTGGCCAGCAGATGAAGCCCCTGCTTTTCCAAAATCAGGTAAGCATCTTGCTCCTTTGGGATCTGGTTTTCGGCCAAAAAGCAGTTGTTTGTCTTGCAGCATTGTGGTCATATACAGAGAGCCCCAGCTCCATTTAAAAGCTTTATAGACACATTAAACCTGCACCACACCCAAGTGAATTAGCCCTGCTACTGAACAGCATTAAAAAGCACAGAGCCAGCTGATGTAAATAGACTCTTCTCAGTCCCATGCCTGGCTGCATTTTGGTGCTGACATTACAGAGGTGCGGTAAATCATTGAGTGCCCTCTGTTATGGTCTCTTGCAGGATAGTTTGGCCTGCTGGACTGGAAGGGTCTCGAACTTCCACATGGGAGGTGGGGCTCGAGATTTGAGTTGTTGCTCTAAAATCCTCTGCTATGAACTGCTGCACAAAGAGGTCAGGGAAATTAGCTCGAGGGCATATAGCATGACCATCCACCAAGGGACAATGCTAAGATCCTCCTCTAAAAAGTCATGATGGTGTCTTTGAATTTTATCTTTGTGAATATTTGTTACATATCTGAACAGTTGTTTGAGAGAGTGTACACTCTGAAGGACACATGGACCTCATAGGACTGGACCATAGGACACATGGACCTATGGACCTCCTAGAACTCACAGGTCTCTTCTGAAGTCATCATTGCTCTTGCCACTCAGAATTTCAAAAGCGGGTTTTCAAGGTGTACAGGTGCATACATTAGTTGCTCCCATGTAAAGCTGTCATTTCTTCTCCCACCTCTGTCTCTTTTGTACCCCTCGCCAAGGTGCTTCAGATCCCTTCTTCTCATTGCTTGTGCTTTGTGTTCTGTGCAGAGGACTTCAAAGGTTCCCCTGAGCCCATCACTCACCTGCAGTGGGATGACCCCTACTATGATATCGCCAGGCACCACATTGTGGAGGTAGCAGGTAGGGGTCTTTGTTTTCTCCTTTGATGACTTTGCAGCTGGACTGAGGAAGGGCCTTTCTAATAGGACTCTGAGGGCATCTGCTGCATGCCAGGCCTAAGTAGCAATGGCAGCTGGCACCATAAAGGGAAGGAGCACCAAACTTCTTCCCTGTTTGTGATATGTGTAATTTCCCATTGATCTCAGTTAAACTTGCATTCCGCTTTGGCTGTTGCTGTCTTAACTATGTTATTAGTGAGACTCAGTTGTTTTGCTCAATTGTTTGAAATTTGGCTCTTGACTATATCCTGAGCAGAAATGTGGTGTTTGCGTGATAGTGGCACAGAAATTACCTAGTGAAGCAATACAGCTGTAACGTCCTCAGCTGACAGTAATCCACAGTAGGTGGCAGCTTTCATATCTGAACGGCCAAAGCTGGCCATCCTGGCCAGAAGCAGCATGTACAGAAATCTGAAACTGGGGCAACAGGCCTATGGTTCACTACAAGGTAAGACCTGATCATTCAGGGTCACAAGCATTTTGATTTTCTCTGTGTTCTTGTCTTGTCTCTATTATTTTATTTACACTAACCCTTGGTGATTTACTGTTGGAAACTCAGTAAGAAAGAGTTTTGGGGATGTTATTTAGGTTGCTGTGCTAAGCCTGAGGGAAGGGCCAGCCCAGTTTGTCTTGTGTTTCCTGTTTTGTAAAAACCTAAACACCTCTTCAACCTGTTGTGACTTGATTCACAGTTCCTCCTTGATTATCTATAGCCACCTCCTATCTCTCCTATTGCCATTTCTCTGTACCTTGGTCCCTACCCAACATGTGAATTTGCAGCAAAGCAGACACAAGCTGGAGTCCTCCTGATTCAGGGTTGTTCTGCAGCAGGGTTTGACCACAAAGGGAAGAGCATCAGGGACTTACTTTGGTAAGAGTTGTCCTGACATCATTATTTTCTAGGTAGTTTTCTAGAATGAGCTTTCTTTTCTAATCTCTCATGTTTCATATTTTGTGGAACTAAGATATAAAGGCAAACTTAAAACTTTGTTGTCTTTTGTCTCTTTGTTGTCTTTTGTCTCCTGTTCAGGTTGACGGGCGAGATGTTTAACACTTGGGTGATTAGGTCTTAGAAATCTGTCAGAAGTGGCGTGATGTTTAACACTTGGGTCATTAGGTCTTAGAAATCTGTCAGAAGTGCTTTCATTTGCGAATGTGTTACTAACCTTCTTTTCCAGGGAGCTGGAGTTTCAGGCCTGGGGTTTATAGGGGTCTGCACCTTGGTCTCCCTGCTACTGAAACTTGGAAGGGGCAGATGTATGGATTCTACCATTTCAGTGATAATAGCTAGAATATTTGGAATGCATTTAGGAGAGCAGGACTCTGGGAAAGGGTGAGTTAAGTGATCCTGCTTTTCACTTCAGACAAAGCGCTTAGCAGAGAATTTAGATCAGAGACATTGATAAGACTGGAATGTCAGCCCAAACCAAGGATACACTTTGTGTGCTGCCTACTGATGTAAGCACCACTCTGTCTGCGGGATTTCTGTTCCAAGGTAACATGATTTATTTTTTTGCAAGCTCTTTGAATGGAGTATCACTGCAGTGGAGGTGTGCCTCAGTGGCTGTTGGAATGTAGCCTTTTGACACTGTCTAGGATAGCAAATGAAGCATTAGCTAGCTTCCTGAAAAGATTTCGGGGTGGTATGATGGCTGACTGGGAGTTGTGCCTGCATTCTGAAAGGGATCTCTTCCCCATCGTGGTTTAAATTTCTATTTCCGGTGAACTCTCTGTCTCTGCTATGTCTCTGTATAGTACAGAAGCAGCTCAGAGAAGCTTGTGTTCTTGTCTGTTGCTGGCCAGTTTTCACCAGTAGCTGATGTATCTGAAGGCATGTGGCAGTCCCACACATGGAGTGTGGTGCAATGCCTTGGCACTGGGATAGCCATGAACACAGCTCTGGATAGAGGATTTGTGCCATGTAGTTTTGAGACTTGCTGGTGTCTCATCTTCTGGAAAGAGGATTTATGAAGTTGATCAAAGAGGCCTGAGTTGTAATCCAGGCTCTGGGGTGAAGCTGTTCAGGTTTTTTTTGTCAATAATTAATAATTTTAACTGTTCAGAGAATCAGGCAGGGCTGGGTTGTTGTTGGAGTCAAACAATCAGAGAAAATCTGGAAAAATCCTATTAGAAGTAGTCTGGAGAATAAAAACCTCACAAGTTGTGCTTGTCAGCATCTTCAGGTGTAATGATCAGGGGCCATGCTGAGCTGAAATAAAATAGCTCCACCCTGGGTCTTTTGTAAATACTAGCACATGCCAGCTGATTAAGGGTAGTTTTGTGCATTCTACTGATTTATTAGCTCTTGGTCATGTGTCCTTTCCTGTTCTGCACTTGAGAGCAGAAAGCATATGACTAACTGTTCCTGCCTGCCTGCCCTGAAATGCATTCTGGGATGATGATGCTATTTTGAGACAAAACCAGAAGGCTGGTTCCATCCTCAGTCTGAACTCCATGATCCTAGGGTTATCTTGTGTGGTCAGAAAAGTAATTGCTTCTTGTGGGATGGGGGCATGGTGTTAGTAACTTACTAAAAGCCCAGTTTAGATGACAGAAGGTTTGCACACTCATTTTCTAGCTGACCTTAGTTTCTGATTCAGTTCAAGGCATGCTGGATTTGAATCTCCTGGCTATCTGGCCTGAAGAGGGGAAAGAATACAGAAGAACATTTTGCAAAATTTGTTAGGAAAATAAGGGGGGGGTTGTTTTGGTTTTTGCTTAAAAACAGTGCCTGGAGACTCTCCTTTGTGCGCCATGCTCTTGTCTCTTCTTGGGACTGGGATCTTGCTGGAAGAGGCTGTCCAAGGGGAAGGAACAGGCATGTTGTTGCTGCCCCGTGCAGCAGTGTGTTACATCCAGACTTCCTCATCTGAGGGAGTAGTCAGAACTGGAGTATTGTTAGGAATCAGAATATTTTAGTTTTAGGAAACCTTTGTTTGGTCTGGGATTCAGTGTTTTTCTGAAGGAAAGAGATGATGCTCTGTCAGTCCTTTCAGACCTGCCTTAAGGTGTGTGTTTCTGGAGAGGTGTCTGTGTGGTTTTGCTCTTGACACTGAGTGCTTCTCTTTGTGAGCATTGTAGCAGTGAAATTTGTCTTTACATGTGGCTGGAAGCTGGAACAGAGGAGGTTTGATTTCACTGCGCAAACTACTTCTGCAGAGTGTGGTTTTTTCCTTGCCTCATATCACATAGCATTCAGAGGAAGCACAAGCTTCTGGTTAAAGGCCGTTGAGGAACTATCCCAAATTCCTGTTACGTTTAAGAGTTTGTGTCCTCCTGCCAGTTCTTATATGGCAGAGGTGCTGTTTCCATCTTCTTGGGGTTCGAGACAGACTAGGTGTGTGTCTTGAGTTTTGGCCTTGAATTTTAGCAGAGGCTGAATTGCAAAAGTGTGACAGATAATAATAGTCTGAAGGAGGTCTTTGGAGATTGCAGTTCCTACTGGAAACCTGGGACTGTGTGGGAAGCACAGGACTCTTGACAGCTCTGCCAATATGTTCCTTCCTCATTGCAAAATGAGTTCCTTCCCCAGTCCAAAATGTTGGTGATATCTTTGTGGTCAATAGACAAAGCTATAGTTATGATGTGCATCAGCATTCCCATTTTACACAATAATTGGTTTGCTTTCTTTGGGGATAAGAAAACTGGGGCTTAACATGTGATTGACATATGAATTTCTCACTGCTGTGGAGGTTAGAAGTTGGTATATCAGTGGTCAGGAAAGTGGCCATTAGTATTTACTCCAGCTATGTAGTCCTTGCCCAGTGATTTCAAAGCTTTGCTGAAGCTCAGAGCATGTTTCTGCTAGTTTTTGTGGGAAATGTGCTGCCTCGCACTATTAATTATGAGGCTGCAGGGCTGCCCTCGCAGGAAAGATGTGGTGCTACTGTGTGTAAGACCTATGATTTAAGTGGGAAAACAAGGTGGAGAACTGGGGGTGTACCTTCTTGTGTGTTACTAGATTGAGTCTGCAGTTTCAACAGTGAATCTGTTTTCAGTGGTGAATCTGGTACAAAACCTACTCGAAAAACATTGTGGTTGACTGCAGGTACCACGGCTGTGACTACTGCTGATGATTTGCCGTTGCTGTTGGTGATTGACGTGGGGAGGTAAAATCAATCTTGGAGCACCAATAGCTGTTGTTTCTCTGGGCAGGCAAAGGTAGAAGTGGCAGACAAAACTTGTGTTGAAGGTGTGCTGCAGTGGGTCTTTGGTGACTAATGGACTCAGCAAAGGCCCATTAGCAAAGGATAACAAGGGTGTTTTTCCCTTCCAGTATGGTAGATTATTATTGGCTCCATTAATACAGGGTGCCTGCATTTCTGCTGCTTTTGGATGTAGTTTCTGTAGCTGTTTTTTTTAAAAGAATTTTTATATGATGCAGAATGATGAGTTCCCTCTGTAGAACTGAGCCCATCCAAAGCAAGCCCAGCTTGTGCACCATGCTTTGATATGTGAGATCAAGGGAAGGGAGAGTATCTAAGGGATTTTAAGTTTCTAAGGGAGACCAAGGGAATGGAGAGTTTCTTTCTAGAGCTGTGTGACAATAAAAGCCTTCACAGACCCCTCCCTGACCAAAGAAACCTTTTTAATTTTTTTCCCTAATTGGCAGTTTGTTCTTTTATTCAGAATCTACTAAACTTTAAAAGTAAAAAAGGCTATGGGTGTGTTAAGGTCTGAATTGTCCCATCTTCAGGTTTTTAGTGAAATTTAGCTTCTTGCAAAACAGTTTGTGGGATGTGTTATTCATATGGTATGGTTCTGTTCTCTGTACACTTCTGAAATTGTTCAGAGGTCTTGATATTCAGAATTAATTGCAATTAACCCTTTGAAAAGTGGCAGTACAGTACTTGCTGTTTTGGTGGCAGGTGAAGTATGTAACAGTAAGGGCCAGAAATTTTACTGTGACTATACAGAATTAGTTGCAAATTCAAGAAAAGGGTTTTGGAATCAGGGAGTGCTGTTATTGTCTCTAATTGTTAGATGAGGTTGTTTTGGAGAGGAGCATGGGGTAAAGTTGAAATGGAAGGAGGCTGACTGCTTCAAGACAGCAGCTAAATGTATCCCAGTGACAATCTGGCTAGGCTCTGAGACTTTACACTCAAGATTACTTTCTGGGAAAGGGTGTGAAGCTTGGCTTGCTATAACTTTTTTTCTGTTCCTCCAGACCAGGGTACACTTGATGGGGCCCAACCAGGTAGGTAGATTTTTTTTTTTGTGGCACTAACATTTGGTTCTGTAGATCATGGTATTCCTTTAGCATGACCATGGCCTGTAGCTGGTCTGTCTCAGGGGAGCCCAAACTTTGCTCAGCCTTAGGCTGCACTGGCAACTTTTCAGGAGTCCAAAGGCTGCACAAAACTGTTGTCTGAGGGCTGCACCTCTGCCTCAGGCACAGCAGAATCATCTGAGCCAGTTTTGGCACATGGGCTTTACTTTGGGCACTTTGGGACTCGTGGGTCTCAATGTAAATCCTGTTCCTCTCCTGTCATGGTGGTGGCCTGCTTGGACCAGTTCAGTTTGAACTCCAGTTTACCTTGTTATCATGTGTGCTTTGGAAGTTTATCCTAGGATTGCTTCACATGATCTGCTGTTGCACTCATGTGCCAAGCAGCTGGCACTTAAACTGGATTCTTCATCTGAAAGCAACTGTTATATCTTTCTTCTCCTTGTGGCTGCAGATATGTTGTGTTTTGGTAACTTGTTCGCCATTCTAGTCTGAAGCTGTGCTAGACTGCTCTGTGCTTACTGAGCATTTGTTAATGCTCTCCCGACTTCCATCCTAAGCCTTAAGAATTTGGCTGCTTTCATGCTTCTCAATGTAGATGAAAACTTCTTTAAGTGTAAAATTCTTCCTGCTGTTACTGAACAGCAGGCTAAGACCTTCCCACAATCCATGGAAATGCTGTTTCTCGCTTGTTATGTGGACTCTTCTCCCCCATTTTCTATTGGTCTTAGACATCCTCCCAGGTTGTATCCTTTAATCTGACCCTCCAGTATATTTTGAATCAGTTAAAGCTATATTTGCGTGGTAAGGCTTTCTGAATCTGACAGTATTTGGATCTTGGGAATATCTAGGTGGAAGATGTCATGTATTAAAATACTTCTACTTTGAGATCCTTATCTTCTTTTCCTGCAGGGCTAAATCCACTATGGAATTCAATAGGCAACTAAAGTCTACTATACTAAAACGATTCCCAGCTGCACCATAAGCTTGGCACAGCTTGAAATTAATTAGATAAGCTTTTTGCTGACAGTGACTCTGATAAACATCCTAAGCTTTGTGAAGCTTGTGCACTGATGTTTCGCTGTTCTGTAATGGTGCCCTCTCCTTGACTCTGAACTTTGTTAACTTTGCCGTTTTACCAATAACACCTACTTTTGGTGGCAAGTTTTATCCATTTGCATTCTCTCAGTATCAAAGTACCAGGATATTCCCATTTGAATCTTTCATTGAGATGGGCACCCAGCCGAGGGTACCTGATGAAGGTTAGAAGGAGCAGAGTCTCTGGGCTGCAGTTAGGCTGCATCCAATCATGGCATAAAGGCTAGTGGCTATATTTCAGTTTATATAACAGATATATTTCCATTTACCTAGAAATACATAGCAGGATTTGCAAGCTAAGCATATATTTTCCATGTTGGCTGTAAAGATTTCATTTAATAGAGTCTTGTCTTGGGACAGTACTCCTATCTTGATTTGAATTTCTGCTGTGATAAGTTTGTATTCCTGCAGCTTTCATTCTGAAACATTAGCCTCAATATACAGTCTTCGGCCTTTTTAGAAGTTTGGCCCTGCACTGATGGCTTGGAAACACAGCAGTGAATTTCCTTGGCCCTTGTCTCAGAAGTGCCCTAAAAATGCCACTTTTCAGGCGAGAGGAAAAACTGAGTTTGGCCCTTAAAAGTGTCATAACAGTGTTCAGGAGAATTAGCATGTCCATCAGTGCTACAAGTTGATTTCACTTTAGATGATCTGCTGTTTTGACTGAAGAGGCTTTGCATATTGGCTGCTGTCTTGCTCTGAGGTAGTTTAATTCCACTGCAGACTGAAGATATTTTCTGTGTATGAACTCAGTTGCAAAGTTGGGGCCCTCTGTGAGTACTGATGGTATATTACTGCTTCTTTGTTGACTTGTTAACTATGGAGCATTCCTCATCTGGGAGAGGTGGGAGACAGCCCGAGTAGCTGAGTGATTACTTCATGGTCTGTAGTTGTGTTCAGTGGAAACTTCAGCTATTTGCAATTGCAAACAAGGGGTGAAAACCTAGATACATGAGATTAATATTGCAAACAGGAAAGCAAATAGTACAAGGGATGGAGCATCTGGGAAAGATCAAACCCGATAAGAATCTGTTCTCTAGGAGGCAGAGAGGCCACCTGCAGGCGGTTTCCTCTGACAGCCAAGAGTGCATGCAATGGGCTTTAGGTTCTTGTTTATAAATTGGAATGACTGATTGTTCAGCTTTGATGCTGAATTTTGAATTTTTTCATGTCTAGAGGAACCAGCCTGATCAGATATGTCAGGTGGAAACAGGATTGGTGGTCAGTTGTTTTGAAAGTTTCTGTGTTGACAGCCTGAGCTAAGTGTGATGAAACTGGAGCAAAACCCAGAACTCAGTAATGCGCATGCTGCTTCCTTTGTAGGTCTCATGCATAAATTCATTCTGATTTGGAAGGCAAAACAAACCACTCCATTTTCAGTCATCCAGGGGACTATAGATTATCTTTTGATGTACTTGGTCTTGGAAATTGTCCAGTGGAAACATGCAGTCTCCCCAGTCATGGATTGTCTGTTTATTTGTTATCAGTGCTCACAGACCTTTTCACCAAGGCTATATAAGGAACAAGATTCTAGACTTTGAATAGGCCCTGCCTATTGAATAGGCTTCTATGTCATTCCTAAGAAAGCTGTTTAAGCTATTTGGTTCCTGACTTGTGACTTGTCAGGTCTGGAAATCAGTGCTCGGGAGCTTGAGCTGAGTGTGTGGCCACCCACAATGAGGCAGGAACATGGTGCTGTACTGCACACCACAACGGCCTGCCTTGGTTAAGCTTGCAGTCTGCTTCTGGCCCTCAGACCATCCACTCTGGTGTGAAATGCAGCCTCTTAGTTAACTGAAGATAGCACCTATTCTGAATTTAGCATAGTTATCTGTAAAGATCTGTAGCTTTTCTGGCCATTCTCTTTCATCCCTTTAAAACTCAACAGATTCTCAAATGCTACCATCTTCTTGGTGCTCTGCCCTTTGTTCTCCAGACAGAGATATAAGAGTTGCTCAAGACCAATAGGAAGAGTCATAACATGCTATATTTCTTGCCTGGGACTTTGTAGCCTGTGCTTAGTTTTACAGACAACTTATGTACATTAGATCAGACCCTAAAGCTCATAGCAAGCTACCAAGAAACTCTGGGCTAGGCAGAGAGTGGGCTACCATGGGATATGCAATGTGATGTTGGTCTTGTGGCCTGGCTGTGACTGTATCTGGTTGTTCCAGATGAGCCTTGCATCACTCTCTCCTAGTCCTGCATTCTGGGTCATGCATCCTCCCTAATTGCCTCTTATCTCTGCATGTGTATGTCAATGTGATGGCCTGTGCCACCCCTTTCCTGGTCTGTACCTAGTGCTGCCTCAGTGTCCCTAGCTTTTGTAGAGTTTCTGGCTTATGTGCATCGATAAATTCTGTCTCTTGTGTTGTATGGTGACATTCTCAAAAATGGGACTTGTGAGGAAAAAATAAAAAGTAGCAAGAGAATCTGTTCTTCTGGCCAAGATGAGGGTAAAAGAGGGTTAGCAGCATCTGAACGTCATGGCTGGTGTATATGAGTTCTCTGGCTGCTGTTTGCAGCACCAAGTGGTCATCTGTTGCTAACAGGCAGTACTCCCAGACGCCTCAGGTTTCCTGTTCCAGGGTTCAGTTTGAGATTTCAGTTGCTGCATGGCAAGTATAACAAAGCAGTAGTTGAGGGCCAGAGCCCATGCAAAGGTGGGAAAATGACTGCATGCTTTGAATATTGTAAATTCATGTGGGAAGAAGGATTTATTTCAAGAGGAATGATGTATTGTAGGACTGTCCTGCACAAGTAGTGCGCCTTGCTGCTTTTCTCTGCTGTGGTCTGTATGAGATGGTTGTCACTGGGGAGGAAGGACAGGATTGTCGACTGTAACCTCAATAGGCCCTTCCACTGTCTGCCTTTTTCTGCTTGACAAGAAAACACAGCTTTCAGAGCAGGGTGAGAGGCAAAAAGGTTGTGAAGATTTCGAAGGAATAAATGGATTGGGTGCTGTGTTTGAGAGAGAATCCAACTTTCATTCAGACTGTATGTCCAAAAGATTTGTGACCTGGTTCTTACTTACCTAATCTCTGAATTTCCCTAGCATGTCTGCTAAGCCTGGCCATGTTCATCTGCTTGAGTTTTGTTCATGGGGCCAAGATCTCTGCTGTCAGAAATGCACCAGTGTTCAAAGACTTGCTTTGGAGAAAACAACTTGTTGTCTCTGAAGTCTCAAGTGGTCGCTGGGAGTGTTCTCCCTGAGATGAGGGTGCCTTATGGGTTATTTGGCTCCAGTATGATGGGAACTGCTTTCTGCTTGGTATTTACAAAGAATGCTTTGTTGTGCCGCACTTTGCAGCTCCTTCCAGCTCAGGCTGGAAAAATATCTCTGTGGATGGAAAATCTAGGAAGCAGTGAACAGCTTATTCTACAATCCCCCTGAAGAATCCAGCAGCCCTACTTGGTCCATCTGTAGAAGAGGTTTATGATGATGCTTGTTTCTCATCTCTGGGATGTGACTGGGACTGCTTCTTTTCTATGAATTTCTTGGTTTCCAGGGTATGAAATGGCTTTGTTGTGTGTGCAGGACTGAGCTTCAGGTGAAGTAAGAAACAGATGCAACGTACCATAAGCAGTTAGTCTGGGACTGTGTGCAGGATGGAAGGAGTGGTTACCATGCCCGTGAGGGGCAGTTTTCCCTGTGCCTCCCTGGACACGTGTGCATCAGGAGCAGTGCCCAGGGACAGCTTAACAGGATTAATGCTCTGAACACTCTGCTCTGTACTTGCCTTCATCCCTACATGCCCTGAGGCATCCTGGCTTCCAGTCCTTCCTCTCCTTTCACTGCTGAAGCAGAGATTCTGTTCTCCATTCTTATTGTTGACTTGCCAGGCCCTTGGTGTTCAGGTTTCTGCTTCTATACTAGGTCTGTGGTAACGTTTGAAAATCAAGTTTAGCTTTGCTGGTAGCTGTGGCAAACCAGACTTCTGCCTTGTTATGGTGGTTTTCCATTCTTTCCTTACCCCTTGCTGCCAAGGCCACAATGTAGTCCTTAAACTCTGTCTAATCTCTGGCATTTCATCTGTAGGTGATGACAAATACGGAAGAAAAGTCATTTTGTTCAGTGCCTGCCGGATGCCCCCAAGTCATCAGCTAGATCATGTGAAACTGCTGGGGTGAGTAGAGTCAGAAGGCTGCTGTTAACTTCTTAAGCCTGACCTAATTCTCAGGGGCTGGATTCCTGGAGCCAGATCTATCTGCAGTAGCTTCTTTAGCTGGACATGTCCTCCCAGGTACTTACCTCCATTGCTGGGGATGCAAATCCTCCGTTATAGCACACAAAAATGAGTCCCTAAGGGAGGAAGTGCCCCTCTGTAGCAGAGCACAAAGTTTGCTTAGAAGTTGTCTCTTCTCAGGTACCTGAAATTCACACTGGACCAATATGTGGAGAGTGATTACACACTGGTGTACCTGCACCATGGCCTGACCAGTGAGAACAAGCCATCCCTGAGCTGGCTGCGGGATGCCTACAGGGAATTTGATCGCAAGTGAGTAAGGCTGCAGCAAGCAAGACTATAATGTGCTGTTCTGTAGCATAACATAGATGATCTTCCTCAGGCCCCCTGTGTAGCTTGGTGATCATAATTTACTGTCACTTATTTCTCCAGCTTATGGAATTGGATTGTTGTTTACTGCAGGCTGAATCATGGGATAAACACCTCCTTCTGTAGTTACATCCTTTAGGCCAGCAGCAAGCAGCAAAACCAGGACCCAGCGCAAGTGTGTCACTTCCATGGTATAATTGTTGCTTCTTGGTGAGGCTGCTTGCTGCTTTTTGGTGAATGTTGGAATACAGTAGAGCATGCCCTTAGGCTGCTGAGTGGCCTGACACAGCTACAAAGCATGGGAGAGCAGAGGCCATGGGTGCTGGGGAGTGGTGAGGCTCAGTGCAAAAGGAATGGAGTAGCCAGGGTACCTTAACCTTTTGGCACAGTTGGTTCCTCTGCTTGAAGTACAGTTCATCATTAGTGGGCTTTTCTTGGCAGGTACAAGAAGAACATCAAAGCCTTGTATATTGTACACCCAACAATGTTCATCAAGACCCTGCTGATTCTCTTTAAGCCTCTGATCAGGTAGGAAACACTATAGGAGTCTCAGCCACATCCTCACACTGCATGGAAACAATGAGGCTTTTTCAGTGGGGCACAAGATGAGCCCAGGCTGCCAGGCCTACCCTGGAGTCTCTCACCTTATGCTGTCTGCTCCTATTTCTGTGCTCAGAAACATTCGGACACCGGAAGTACCATTTTGGGGACCTGCAGGGTTTGCAGCTCTGTGCTTCTCCTTTTATATCTAGCCAAATAGAAATGAGAAGTTTCAAGCTCTGCTAATAATGAAAGTCCAAATTATATTTAATTCATTGTGTTGCTGAAATCCTAACTCTGTAAAATAATTAACAGCAAAACTTTCTCAAGCCTAATGCTGAACATAGGAAGGAGAAATCCAGCATTTTAGGGAGCCTGCTGCTGCTAGGGCTTCTCATGTAACTTGGAAAGTCTTGGCATCTCCTGGTAGAATAGATGAAGTTGGAGAGCTGCGTGGGTGACATCTTTGCTGCTCAGCCATACCTACCCCTTTGCCTCATTGCAGACTCCTGCTCTCCTTTCCTGTAAGAAGGCAGGTCTGTTACTGGGTTTCCTGATTCACTTAATTTTCTTTTGTTTTTCAGCTTTAAATTTGGACGAAAGATTTTTTATGTGAATTACCTTAGTGAGCTGGAGGAGTATGTGAAGCTGGAACAGTTGGGGATCCCAAGCCAAGTGCTGAAGTGAGAATACTGCCTGTCTACCACTTGTTTAGGGCTCTGTGAGAGGGGACTTTTTTGAAGGAATGGCAAGAGGATGAAGAGGTTGTTCCACTCAGGCAGTGGTTTTGGAAGGAGTAGTGACAAATTGCCTTAAAGACTATTGTTTATCTCCGTACTCATTCCTGGGTGTCCTTGGCCCCAGTGCCCCTTTCTGTCTTGGAGTGAAAAACAATGGAGCACAAATCCTGCCTCTCCCACTCACCCCTCAGGGACTTTCTGCAAGATGTGGACTTTTATGCTGACCTGGAGCTCATGGTGTGCATCTGCTGTGTCTGGGCACCTGCTTAGCTCATTCTGCACAGTTCAGCTTGTCTTTGGGGCTTCCCAAGTTTGCCACAATCTCAGTCCTACCAGATTGATTCCCTGTTCCTCACACACGCATGCATCTGTCTCATCAAAGCAGTGTTGTCCTGATCTCCTGCCCACGTTGTCATCCTCAGCTACTCCAACTCTTCATTCTGGATAGACATTCCTTTCTCCTTACTTTTTTTCCTGGCAACCAGATGTTTGTTCTTGTGCTCCAGAGCTGCCTGTCCTGTTTTTGCATAGGTGGACCCATCCATATTAGGCTGGAGCTGTTACCAGTGGGTGTGCAGTGATGGGTTCATGTACTTTCTGGGAGGTGGAGTGGCTTTTTACTAGTCTGTTTTGCCACAGATATGATGAATACCTGAGATCTCTGCAGAAACCTTTACAAGTGCCCCAGAAGCCAACACCCCCACGCCCACCGCTGCCAAACCAGCAGTTTGGAGTCTCACTACAGCAGTGAGTATCTCTGCACTGTGTTGCTTTTGCCCTGACTTGTTTAATATGATGTCACTGTATTTATAACTGAACAGCAGCAAAAATGGCTGTGAAATTTCTCGTATTTCAGACTTCCCACAAAACAAATCATTTTCCTGAGGAACTCTGCTCTGGTACAGATCCTGACTAACTCAGTTCAGTTCCACCCTATTCAGCCTGGGTTAGGTTGTTTCTGCAGCTAAGGGTCACTAAGGGAGGAACAAAATAAGGGCCATGGGGACAGCTTTATGCCACTAGAAATGTCCTTTAAGCAAAGGAAGTCTGTAGGAGGCTGATGGAGGTGTCTTTAGGACTGCTGTCTTGTTTGAGCAGTGCTGCAGATCTGTTTCTTAGGGTTTTTTCCATATCATAAATTGCATATTAAAAGCACTTCTATTTACCTGTGTACTGATTCCCACTCCCCATTCCTGCACAGTGATACAGACATACAGACACTGGCAAGGACTAGTGACACTGAGAAAGTGTTGAAGGTATTTTTGGGTGTGATTTTGTCTCCCTGGGAAATGAGGAGGAGCCAGTACTGTGTAACCAGACAGATCTGAGGCAGTCTGGGAACACAGAATCACCAGCTTCAATACAATGTTCCCAAGTGGTGTTTCCCAATGGTGCTGTGTGCCTGAGCTTGTTAGTAGCCTGAGAGGGGTGAACAGCTCCATGCTATGAAGTAGTCTGGACAATCGAATGTCAGGGTGGCAGTGAACACCTTGGCATTACTAGGTTTTCTCTGACAGCCATTGTGTTGATAAATCTTCTGTCCCAGGAGCATGGTGGCAAAAATGATTCCATATATATTTCTCTCATGTTTCAACTTCTCTCTGCCCTTGCTCTTATGGGAAAGGAGATAGGAAGCTTTGCCCTTTTCAGCTGATTCATAACTACCAGCCTTGCTAGGGGAAGAGGGGTGAAGGGGATATAAGGCTGGAATAATGGCTGAAGCAGGGACTGGAATAGCAAGATCCTATGTGATACAGCTTGTGTGGGCAACTGTAAGACTCAGGGGCTGCTTGCAGGGCAGGAAGGACCAGTCATTTGTAACCTTTTGTCTCTTGCCTCAGTCTTAGGGAGAGGAGCCCTGATCAGTCTCCTGTTCCTCTGGTGGTCAGAGACACCATTGCTCATTTGCAGGAGCATGGTAAGTGTTTGGGGGAAGCTGCAGCCCCTCTCAATTCCATGTCAGTGGCCTCTCTTCCACCATTCTCTCCCATTGAGAATGTGGTAAGATAAAGAACAGCAGTATAGAATAAGGTGTAAAGCCTGTACTAGATGAGTTAACCTTTCAAGAGAGATCGTGCAGGGCTTAGGAGAACTTTTTTCTTCCAGTTGACCATACTCCCACTTGTATAAGAGTAGCAAAGTACTCTTTGTATCCTTTGTCTCGTAGTGGAAGCAGAAAGAATTGCTGTACTTTAAGAAAGGGACTTGTTGACCTTTGTGACTGAGCTCCCCACAGCACGGATTTATGATTGTTAAGGCCAGCATTTTTAGAGACTCTCACATGTCTGATATTTCTTCTCCATCTGCTCTTATTTCACAGCTCTTGCTACAGAGGGGATTTTCCGGAGATCAGCAAATACACAGGTTGTCAGAGAGGTCCAGCAAAAATACAACATGGGTAAGTGCCCAAATACATCAGAGCCCCTCTCATTGCCTAGCTGATACTGTCCAGCTGGAACTGTGTTGGAACTAGTCCATCACTGATCCGTTCCTTCTCTGATAGGTCTGTAGGTGAGGTCTCATCTCAGGGTATAACCTGAGTTGCAAGGGAGCAGCATCTGATACTCTAGCTGTGTGGAAAGCATATTCCTTCCCAGTCATGTTCCCCTTGCTGCCCTTTTCTTTTTATTATTTTTTTCTGAAAGTTTCCATGTTTATTGGGGTGGGGTGTACCATCTTAGTCTGGTTATACTGGAGGGACTCAAGATGACCAGGAAGAAACTTAGTCATATTTCATTTGATTACTTCTGAAGATGTAGTGCTGGATTCAGAAGTGTTTTGCATATGACTTTGGGACACATTTTTCACTCTGCTAGAAGATGTGATGCTTCAGTACCCTCTCTATTCTTTAAGAAACTCCTTAATTCTGGGCTCTGACCACCATGTCTCATCCTTGTCTGCAGGAGGTCCTGCTTTGCCCAGCAAGCACTGAGTCTCTGCTCTGTCTTCTCAGGTGTGCCTGTAGATTTCCAGCAGTATGAAGATGTCCACCTCCCTGCCGTGATTCTCAAGACATTTTTGAGGGAGCTACCTGAGCCCCTTCTCACTTTTGGTCTCTATAGCCATGTTGTCAGCTTCCAGAGTGAGTTGTTACAAGTGTGCTATTCCCTGAATGTTGCACTGGCTAAGGGCAAAGATACCTTCGGGGGTCATGCATGGGATATGCTGTGACTACAAACAGGACTTTCATCAGGATAGGTGCTGAGGATTCCTCATGGACCTGCTCGTCCTGTCTCTCTTGATTTTTAGGTGTGGACGAAGAGAATCGTGTGGATGTTGTTCGCAAAACACTCCAGACTTTGCCAGAAGAAAACTACCAAGTGCTCCATATATTGACAGCCTTTCTGGTGCAGGTGAGCTGTTCCAAGAATGCTCCAACTTTTTGACTGCCTGCTCCCTCTTTTCCTCTGAGAGGAAATAGGTCTCAAGCTAGGGAATTACTTTTATTTACCTTATGTTCTTCCCATACAAAGATCAAGAATGATTATGATGAACTAGCCTGAGCAGTTGCTTGTCATAATGCTGAGAGGTACAGACGGGCATTGAACCCAAGAGGTGCAGGTATACAGCCTGTATGGTCTGTACCAGGGAAGCTGAAAGCTCCCCAGGGTGGAGGTACAATTGTGAAATACCTGAGTAGAAGAGGGGTGTCAGATCTGCCCTACAGAACTTTCTGCTGCCAAGAAAGACACTGCATGGCTATTCTAGCAAGTGGGAAGGTAACGAGTGGTGATCTGGACTTTGACTGACAGTGCTCTTGGTCCTGTTCTTATGTTATGGCCTGGTCAGCTTTTCTCCTCTCATTTGCCATGTCAGTTCTGGCTTTGGGGTTGGTAGAGGGCAGCTGCTCTGCTGTTCTGTAGGATTCACAATGGTCTCTTTCCTTCCTGTATAGGTCTCTGCTCACAGTGAGAGAAACAAGATGACAAATGCCAACCTGGCAGTCGTGTTTGGCCCAAATCTGCTGTGGGCCAAAGATGTAGCCATCACCCTAAAAGCCATCAACCCCATTAATACCTTTACCAAATTCAAAACCAGAAGGAGTGAGGATGCGGAGGCCTGAATCCAGGCCAGCCCACACCAGCACACTGTGCCCACCTTCCCCCTTCTTTGTCTTGGAGTTATGACCAAGCTGCCTCCAGTACAAAAGGACCATTGATCCTCTGGGTGATGAGCAGAGTGAGGGCTGTGGAGATGGTAGTGAAAGTGTGCAAGTGAGCAGGAGACCTGCAGCTCTGGCTGGGTGAGGATGCGGAGGCCTGAATCCAGGCCAGCCCACACCAGCACACTGTGCCCACCTTCCCCCTTCTTTGTCTTGGAGTTATGACCAAGCTGCCTCCAGTACAAAAGGACCATTGATCCTCTGGGTGATGAGCAGAGTGAGGGCTGTGGAGATGGTAGTGAAAGTGTGCAAGTGAGCAGGAGACCTGCAGCTCTGGCTGGGTGGGGGAGCTGGTCTCCCAGCTGCAGAGTGGAGTTGTAACCCACCTGTGCAGCTCCTCCAGGGCTCATCACCAGTCTGCTGCCCTATCAGATGAACTGCCTTCCTTTTCTCCTTCCCTCACATGCAGTTTTTCTGCCCTCCTGGTCCCTTCCTCAGCAAAGATCTTTTTTGTTCAAGCTCCCAATAGCCCCAGCTCACCCCTCCTTGCCTCAACTGGGCTGTCTGGGCTAGGACAGGCTTGCTGGGTTCTGTGGCAGATATTCTTACTGCGAGTGCCATCTCTCAGCACCGAACATGCTTCCTGCCTTTCCCCAGAGGCACCTAGAGCAGGGAAGGGAGCCAGCAGCCCTTAATGCTTCAGGTGGCAGCATGTCCTGCACTTGCGAACAGCACTCTGGACTGTATGCTTTTGGCAGGCAAGTGAAGGACAGGCTCATGGCAATGGGCTGTATTACCTGTCAGACTCCAGAACAATGAAGGTGAATTTAGCCCAAAGCCCAACCTCTCTGGGGTCACTCACTCCAGATACTATTCAGTTTGCTGGAGTGTAGTGGGTGATGTGCCTCCCGTAGTTACCCAGGTCAGGCATGTCTGTCCCTCCAGCAGCACTTCCAGCCTGCCTGGGAAGGTTCATGCCAGGCTTGGCTGTGTGGGGAGGCCAGCTGGGGCCCTTTGGCAGCTGGTGAGTATGAATGGCAGGGAGCAAGTGCCCTGGTGGCACTGTATTGCTGAACACTGTAAAGATCACCACCTGTCCCTGTAGCAGCAGCACAAGGCCTCTTCTCTGTCTGGCTTGTGTATCTGTGCTGACTGGCACAGACTGCCTTGGCTAGCTGTCTTTTTGAGCAGCTTGCTCCAGCACAGTGTAACACAGTGTGGCCTTGAGGGAAGCTCTGGGGACTGGGGCTAACCCTCACCCTGGAGTGCACCAGTCCTGGATTACAAATTTCTGCCCAGGTGCTGAGCACTCATGTGCCAAAGCTGTGAGGGAACAGCTATTTCATGCCAAGGGCCTTTGCCCCGTCTCCTCCTTGGTTCATACTACCATGAAAGCCTGGTCAGATGCATCCTGTATGCCCTGGGCACAGCTGGAGGGATCAGGTAGTCTGCAGGAGAGGCTCAGGGTGAGATGGTGTTGGCATGTTCCCAGAGCAGCTGCAATTCTGTTAGGCATCGCTGTTGATTTGGGGTTGCAGCATTCCTGTTCCCTGAGCTAAAAGAGCCTCTCCTTAGCCAGGGCCTGTCAGGTTTTAGGAAGGAGCTTCTAGCCTTCCTTCACTGGTGTGTTGTATCTTTGTGTCTTGTGCCCTGCATGCCTGGGCCAGCCCTCCCTGCTGCATCTGGCCTCAGGGACAAATCTTTTGGACCAAGCAGAACTGACGTTTAAAAAGCTACTGGATGCTAACTAGAATTTGCTTATTCTTAATATTTTACCCTGCCTTTAAACACTGACGAAAGGTTGGTGCCCCTGTTGTCATAAAAATAAGTGACTTTGCTGCAGGAATTAAGGAGATTTTGCTCTTTTTGCTAAGCTCTGGAATGGGGATGGGTGCAAACCTAGGGAGCTCTGCAAGGCAGCACAGGTCCAGCCAGCTGGCTGGGAGGAGGCACACCAACATGTGAGTGGGAACAGTGAGCAAGAAACTGAGCATTACTAAGACTGGAGCAAGAGATGTTCTAGAATAGGGCTGGATCTGATCCCATTCTAGATACTGTTAGACTGCCCTATGGACACTACAAGGCTGATGACTTCAGATCTCCCTCTTCCAAGGGTAGCAGCCTTCCCTGTCTAGCCAGGACATGGGTTGTTTATTCTGAACAATTCATAACAGTAACTAAATAAATGTTTTGGATGTAGAGAAAATGAGCTCCTAATTCACCTGTGGTCTCCCCTAGAGTAAGTTAGCAGGGCTGATGTGCTGTGGAGGGGTAATCTCCTGGGGTGGACAGTGTGGGAGAGGTGTACTTGCTCCAGTGTTGAAGAGGTAAGGCTGTGGAGGTTCTAGTGCAGCATCTCTT
>NW_008692311.1:24244-41767 GCF_000695815.1 Acanthisitta chloris
TATAGGGAGAATTGGTGCTCTGACTGTATCTGCAGCTGACACTGGCCTCACCTACATCTCCCTAGAGGAAAGGCAAACCCAGCTGACTTCTGGGACAAACAAGCCCAAACTCTGCAACGTGAAGTCAAAGTGCCTGTGTGCTGGGGCATGTCTTGGCCCTATGCACTCCCTGGAGAAGGTGTCACATTCCAGCCCTGCAGAGCAGCAAGGACTGTTCCCTGCCCAGTAGCCAGAGGAGTGCTGGAGTAGCTCCTGTCCAGGGGGAGAGCAGGGATTGCTGCAAGTATCCAAGTTCTGGCTGGAGTTTGTTTGATGGTTTATGTTTTGCTTTTTGGGGGGAGTTTGTTGGGGTTTTTTTAGCGAATTCTTGAATAATGTTCCTTTTTTAGCAAAATAGAGACTGGTGCATCCCCTGCAGGCAGGGATAAAAGCCTTCAGTTCAGTGCCTGCAGGGAGAGGATCTGGAGTGTGTTCAGAGAGCTGCTACTGCTCATGGTGGGAAAGTGCTTGCAAACCCTGGAAGGGAGCCAGTGTAAATATGCCCTTTCCTCTGCTGCTTCTCATGCTGGAGCTGCTGAGGGCCCTGGAGCAGGCACAGTGTTGCTTTTGCTTCTCCAGTCTGTTCTGAATGCCTTGTACTGAAATATCCCTCCTGTGTCTTGAGCAAGGAACTGGCCTGGGCCTGCCAGCAGCCTGTGCTGGGTGGATGACCACCACAGAGCCTGCACCTGCCAAGACCAGGGGTTAAATTCCCTCCTCACCTAGTCAGTCTCCTCACACAGGCAGGGGCACTGGCTGGGCTGAGTTTCTCTGCCTTGTACAGATAGGGGCAGTACCCAGTTAGGGTACTGGTCTTTGTTTTCTCCTTGCTGTAGAGCTGCCTAAGGGTCTCTTCCCTGGCTTGTCTTTCAGGTTATCTATTAGCCATTCTTCCCTGTGGGGGTACTTGTTCTGCATCAACTTTCTACTCTTAGCACCTAGAACATTCCCCTTTGCTAAGCCTCCTGCTGTCTTATTGGCCTCTGATCACTCCCTGGTCCAACCTGTGTACTGACACCAGAGCTTCTGTGTGGTGCAGGGGGTCTGGGGCCATCAGGATGCCTTGTGGCAATGTTTGCTAACTTGAGAGAGAGCTGTGGGTCAGTTTGGTCCCATTTTCCTCTTTTATGCATAGGGGATCCTGTGCAAAATTTTTAGCTTTGCTTTTGTTGCTGGTGTTCCCTGCCTTCTTTTTTGTTGATGCTTGTCAGGTGCAGGCCTGGGGTTTTCACAGTTCACATATTTTCTTCTAATCTGCACCAATCTTATATTTCACAGTTTGCACTTTTTGTATTTCAATAAAAATCAAAATGTAATCCCATACCCAGGTGTTATCTGTCAAGTGGCAGCAGCTCTGGCACATCTACAAGAAACAGAAATAAGGCCAACTATGCTGCCAACTTCAACCTTGCTGAGCGGGAGGAAGGAGTATGAAATGCTTCCTATGTCAGTGACTCTGGGAAGAAATACTCATTTGCAGGAGCCCTGGGCTGGAAACAGAATTCAAACAAAAGTGAACTATTACAACTTTGGCCCTTTACTGAACATGTTATTGTCTCCCTGTCACGAACGGTCTGCATAGGATTGCTCTTTCCAAGAAACAGACCTAGCCAGATGCACGGGTTGTGGTATCACCAGGTGCCAAGTGGGTGCCACCTGCAGACTCTCCAGTTAGGACTAGCCAGCTAATTCTGTCCTGTGGCCAGGCAGTACACTGAGAGGTGCAGGCCTCTGCTGTCTGTATGTGGATTGCTGACTCCCTGATGTACAGTAGTCTGGTTAGGGCCACTACACCCCACTCCTTGATCCATATACAGTTAACTACCTTTTCCTAAAGGCTCTGTAATTTGCTGGTTGTATCAGTAAGTTTTTTGGCTAGTAGAAAAGCTCTTATGCACAGTTGATTAGTACAATTAATAATGCAAGTTGTAGCAACAAGGGAACCCACTAGTGAATGCAAGGAGTAGAAGGGAGAGCACTGGAGCCAAAAGCAGCAGCCTGAGCCTTGGCTACTGGCCTTGTCTGGTTGATGTGTTAATGCTGGTGTCAACATTTCTAAATTTCTTGTGTTTCTAAAACTCTGCTGCTTTTCAGTTTTTATTACTGATAAGCTGTCTAAGTAAGACCTTTCCAGTGTTGCCAATTCTCTGGCATGTTGACACTGACCCCTCTAACAGGGTCGGTGTGGTCCACATGCCAACTATACAGTGAGATCTCAAACCTCCTGTGAGTGCAGCAGTTGGTTCTGCCGCTGGGCTTGGTCACAGTGACCTGCTTGTCACTGTGCTGTAGCAACATCTGCTCTGGCCTCAGAGGAGCTAGAGAGCAGGTGTGTCCATCCCTGACAGGAAGCTGTTGTTGCCAGGACCCACAACCACATGGGCAGTACTGAACACATCATAAATGCCACTGCAACTAGATGTGTTTTCATGAGCAGCTGCCCTGTGGCCTTATGAACGTTATTCTGAGAACACTTTCCTTTCTACAAATGCATGTGGTAGGTTCATAATGGGATGTCATTTAATTGTTCATTACCTCAGTGATTAATCATACTTCTGTGACTGTTTACGTTTTCGCTTATTTGCTGATAGTTTTTTTCTAGTCTCGTTTTACTGGTGGCATGGTGTGAAAAGGGTGAATAGTGAAAACCATGTAGTAAACCCCAGATTACACAAGATGGTTTCTGTGAGTTTGCCAGCAATTCCTCTCTGTCCCCACTGTACATTGTCTTTATGGGCATGAAATGATACTCATAAATACATACACACATATATACATATACATAATGTAGATAGACCAGTATCTATATGGATGCAGTTTATTTTTACCTCCTGAAGATGTGATTAAGTAAAGATTTCAATAGTTACCCTTTTACCCTAAGCTAGAATATTTCCCCTCATAGGGAGCTTCCAATATGCACAGTCATTTTTTCCATTCCTGCCATTTCATCCATTGTGTCTTTTTTTGTAATAGACACTCTTTACCCTTCAGCTTAAATCAGCAGTTGTTACACTTACACATATTGTTACCATCTTGTCTCTTTTAAAGGGAAGGTGTTGGCACCCTACATGGCATTGTGTAATATATTGGGCTAACTTTAAGCAAGACTAGAATACAGCTGTTAAGTTTGGTTATTCTTTCCACATCTTATTAGTCTCTTCTATTAGATCAAAACATCCACATGGTTCTTCAGTCATGTAGTAGCAACCAAGTACAATGCACATTCTGCTGGGGGGGGGTGGTGGTGTCCCTCCCCACCCCTTTCCTCTGGGGACAAGTTAAAATTTCAGTGCGAGCAGGACATCCAGATAATTTGGTTTCCCAACTCACAGGTGAGGTCACCAGGGTCAAACCCTGTGTGATTGTCTCCCCCCTTCACTTGGAACCAGCCAGGCACCTGTTCTGACTCTCCCTTGCTATCCTTGCAGTAGGTTGGTCTCACTAGGATCCCACTGACTGCTCCAACTGTAATCTACCAGTCCATTTCACCCTCTCTGATGGAGGCAGGACCCTGCTCCATCCTGCACTCACTGACAGGCAGCTCTCTGACCATCCTGTTTCCTGGAGGAGACAGAGTGCGAGGCTCGGACTGTCCCAGACCTGTGGGTACACAGGGAGGAAAGCACAGAATGTTGCTTACATAAAAGTTTTATTGGAAATTCTTTGAATATCTGAAGTACATTGGAGACTTTCCAAAACAATACAATTAAGGAGCCCTCCCCTTCACCCAAAGTGTCTGTAAATCAGCAGCTACATACGTCCTTAATATCCGATTGAGCAGACAGCTGCTAAATTAAACAGCCTTCATAACACGACCTGTGGCAGGCCACAGCAGCAGCTAGATCTTTCCTGAAGCAGAGCATTTGTGCAGTGGTCAGGGAACTCAGAGCCTATATGTAGCAACTATGTGTTGAAACTGAGGAATGTCCAGAGAAGAGGCACATAACTCAGGCCTGGAGAATCTCTTATTGCTATGGCCATCCAGCTCAACACTAGCAGCTTATATAGGCAATTTTCCAGCCTTCTGAAGTAGAAAAAAAAAAGTGCCGCACTGACATTCTGCCATGAGAGATGTGGGAGCTGTAGCCACGTCAGGAACTACATCAACAAACAAGCACAAGCACAAGTGCTGACCTGGGCAAGATTAGCAAGAATGGCATGTTCTCTGCCAGCTTCATAGCTTGCCAGTGAGAGAAGAGCACAGCAGTAGTGCTGGCTAGGTGAAGTTCAACCTAGAGTAGTATTCTCCATTCCTGCAGTGTGAACCAGCACTTTGCCTCATCTCTGCTGCTCTGCAGCTTAAATAGTATCACTTCAGAGAAAAGTGACAACCACTTCTCTGTGAGCTACTTCCTACAAGGTGGCAGAGCAACTTCCTGAGCAAGGGTGAGAGCCAGCTGATCCATTAATTCCTTATGTTCCTGCACCCTTCTGCGACCCTTTCCACCTGTAAAACAAGGTGGCTCTTGCTGTGGGGATAAGTATTGTTAAAGTCCATATAACTTAAGCCCTCCTGTGAACTGTTTATCTTGGAAGTTTTCTTAAATGTATGTGCACCTTACTTTGCCAGGACAAAGCAATTTCCATGAGAGGCTGCTGAAAAGCTGAATTGGTTAAGATTAGAAAGTTCTGGTGGGTAACTTTCCTTCAATAAAGCTCTTGCTTAGAGTTTTAGAGCTCAGGTGGTCTCCCACCAAACACATCACTCAGCAAAAAAGCTGGTAAAGTTCAAAGAATTGCACTGCTCTGACCTTACAAGCTCATCTTATCCAAGTTTAATATTTAGTGTTACTGTTTCTCCTCCCATCATCCCGGCAAAAGACACACAACAGCCAAATCAACCACAGAGTGCTGCCAGCCAGTCACACTGTCCCTAGCCAGATCATTACAAAAATAAAATTTCAGCTAATCAAAAGCCAGCTGATTAAAAAGTACCATAGGCTTCCCAAAAAATGTGCTTCTTTAAAGAAGCTGCCTTCTGAATGGCTGAAGAACACTGCAAATTCATCAATGCCTATCAGAAAACAGCTTTTTACCAAGTCCCTGGCACTCCACTACACTGATGTGCGCATTTCATTCTATCAGTGGGCCCTGACCAGATGTAATGGACACACAGTCCCCAAAACAGAGTACAATATTAATCAAAGCTGTCTTAGAAAAAAAATATCTTGGATCTCTTCCTGCAAAGAGAGACCAGTCTCACTGGCCAGGGTTCCATGGCACACTTGCTCTATGCAGTGATCCAGGGCAGAATGACCCGCACTACTACATGAAAAACAGAACATATTTTAAATATAGGTTTCTTTAAAAGCAATAAATATTTCTTAAGATCATCTATTAACCATAAAGCAGGAAGGTTTGCAAGGATTAGAGGAAAGAATCTTGGACTAAGACTCCTAGTTACATAACCCTAAAGAAATAGGATTCCTAGTATTTACAGTTACGTTTCAGAAGCAGAGACTATGAATTCAGCATCATCACAGCTGCTACGTGCAGACTTGCCCACAGCCAACACTGTTAAACTCAGCATGGTCAAGTGTCAGTACACTCAGCAAGGAAATGTGGAAAGTGCTTCTGTAGTTTCACTCCTGCTTACCAGCCAACCTAGCAGGAGGCCTCAGACAAAATGACTGTGTAGAGACCCAGTTCCTTTGAAGAACAAAGGTAACTTATATTACACAGGTCCCAAAGCTGATGTCTTTCCCTGGGCTCCAGGCACACACACTGAAGTCAGGATGAAATGCCCCATTCTGTGCAATGGATGTCCTGGACTTAAAACTGTTGAATCTGCTGAACTCACAGACCCTGGAAATGAGCCAAAGCTTTTTATGCTCTAAGGGGATTGGAGACTGTAGGAAAAAGTCTGTTAGCAAGAAGCTCTACCTAGGGAACTTACACCACAGCACCCCTGGAGGAAGCATATGGCAACCTTTCACAAAGCCCCTCCACACAGAACAGAGACTGAGGAGAAAATAAATTTCATACACTGGAGTTTGACTTCCTGTTGTCCCTACTGAAGTCTTAAATTCAAACCTGACTGTGAGCAGGAAAAGCAGTCCAGAGCCATGCGGTGGTGAAACTGAGGAAAATCAGCACATGAGCTGTATCTGCCATTCAAGAGAGCAATCAAAGAAAGCTCACTTGATGGAAAGAACTAGTCAACATGAGACCAAGGCAGAGCAGGGACGACAGGGATATTTGCTGACATCATCTCCAGGATGCCTTGAAGAGGAAGAACTGCCACAGCAAAACTGGGAAACAGCTTCACTGCAAGGTTTCCACAAAGGCATCAAATTCTTTGACGTTTTTCTCATGGACTGCCAGCTTCTCTGGTAATGAGTCCTGAAAGGGTAAAGAAAGGTGCAGATTAGGGCTCATTCACAGCAGACAGAAGGAAGCTTCAAACACAGACACTAGGATAAAAGGTCTGTTTGCTGAGCCATGCAACCTCTCTGCTCTGCTGCTCTGGGCTCCCCTTCCCAGGTGCACAAAACCAGGAGTCTTCTGAAAAGGGCACTCTGCCCAGAGTCTGTTCTGCAAGAATAGTAGGTGCACTGGGGGCTCACCTTGTGCAATCCCTGTCACCAGCTGCAGCACAATAACCTGCCCATATCATTGCCTTCAAGTCACTTGCAGCTCTCAACCTTTGGTATTCATTCTTCTCCACAGTATGTTACAATGCCAGAGAGCCCAACAAAGCACTCACCCAGACATGACTTTCACCAGCTACACCAGGATTTTACCTCTCCTCAGGCTGCAAGATCAGGCCTGGCCTGCCACCGAATTTGACACCTCAGAGGTAGGATTAGTTCTGGGGGTTTCAAAGACAGCCAGAGCATGCAGCAGCAGCTTTCAGCTTCAAGATAAACACACCAGTCTGAGGTTCAGGTGTGCCACAAGTGAATCTGCATTTGTCTGGAACATATTAGTGAGGGACCTGCTTTGAGCAGGGTTTCTCTCCTGAGAAGTACATGAAAGACATGGGCCTTTTGGAGCAAGTCCAGAGGAGAGCCACAGAAATGATCTGAAGGCTGGAGCACCTGTCCTGTGAGGACAGGCTGAGAAAGCTGGGGTTGCTCCACCTGCAGAAGGGAAGGCTCCAGGGAGACCTTATTGAGGCTCTTCAGTGTTACAAGGGAGTCTATAAGACAGACCTCTTAGTAGGGCCTGCCGCAATAGGACAAAGGGCAATGGCTTTAAACTAAAAGAGGGTAGATTCAGGCTAGATATAAGGAAGAAATATGTTTTTGAAGGTGGCGAAACTCTGTAGCAGGCTGCCCAGAGAGGTGGTGGATGTCCCATCCCTGAAAACATTCAAGGCCAGGTTGGACAGGGCTCCAAGCAACCTGGTCTAGTTGAAAATGTCCCTGCTCATTGCAGTGGGTTTGACTAGACAACCTTTAAAGGTCCCTTCCAACACAAACTATTCTATGAAGATGTTTTTTTCAAACTAGGAATAAGGAAAACAGAAATTTCTGGATTCCATACCAAATCCTCTGCCATGGACTGCGCTCCAATGTCAATGGAGAGACTGCTGAGTTGAGGGGGGTTCTGAAACTCACGGTAAAATGTCCCCAGGTCCATTGGAAGAATGTCATCTTTCGAAAATGCTGGTTTCTAGAATCAAAGATACTGCTGTTAATTCCCAGAGACATTGGATTCCCTTTTGCTATAATCTGAGGCAAAGGCATTACCTGCTATTAGTAAATATCTTGGCATTACAAATGTCACTGCAATAGTGCATATTAAATAACTGAAGAACAGCCAAGATCTGTGCTTGCTTGAGCAGCTGGAAGAGAACATTACTTTGGAACCTGACTCCTTTAGGCAGTAAAGAGAAGATGCCATGCGCAGGTGTTCTTAGGGAATTGAAACTGTATTTAATTTGTAGCTGTTGGTTCCCAGTTTCAGGACTGTCAAGTTAGTTAGTAACTGTGTATTGAGCCCTTTCCACTCCCATTGAAAACATCATTTGTCATCACACCAGCAGCTGAATCCCACCTAAGATGTAAGTATTACGTAGGAGCACTGATGAGGGCACTTACAAAGTCGACCATAACAAAGTCATCATGGGTGTTCCCTGTGCTGCTGCCAGTGGAGCCCTCTGAGTGTAAACTGCCTTGTAGAGGAGACTCAGTTTCTGGGGAGTCAGGAGGATTGACCTGCCCAAGAAATCAAAGAGATGGTAAGTACTGATCTTATGACCATGTCTGTGTATTTTGACAGTGTGGAGTCAGTCAGGAGGTTGGACAATAAACATACTACAGCGGGGGCAGCAAACACATGCTGTTATTTGCATGTCTAGAGAGCTCAAGACTCAATGCAGGAGACTGCTTGAAACCAAACAAATCTGAATAACTAGTTATTTTCTAAAAAAAACCAAAATATATTCAAGGCAGAGAATAGCATGGCTGTTTGCCTAAGGGATGCTGAGAAGGCACATATACCTCTGGAAGAGGCTTACCATGGGGTCGTTATCTTCCAGCTCAACATTCTTGGGAGCAAACATGGCAAAAGGAATGTCTAAGTTGGCCATGGTCACCTGAGGAGATTCAGCAAACACAATTTCACTAAGACACTCTGCTTACCTAGCACAGAAAAGGATATTGAACGTCTGTGTCAGGACAGCTAAAAACGGCCCAAGACCACGTTTGCAGCTAGGCAGGAGGCTGACAAACTCGTTTAAAAGGCATGATACTCGGCTCACTTAATGCAGATACATATCCTGAGGTGAGATTGCTTATACAGATCTTGTACAATACAGACAAGGATTAACAAACTGCTACAAATTCAAACAATTCTCCATCCATCCAAAAGGCCTAGAACACTAGCCCTAGGAACTGGGCAGATGTCTAAGCTGCCCTAGCTTAACTTAAGTGCTTGCTTACTAGTGATGAAGTGGTCTACTGCATGTCCCATCAAGGAACAAGTCCTCTACTGCATGTCCCTTAAAGGGACTTGCTACCAGCTTCCCCAGTTTTTCAGTCTGTGGTAGTGACAGACCGTTGCAACACCCAAGTGGAGTATCAAGTCTTCTGTTCTCAAATAGGGTGTTGGCAAAGTGGGACAAATTCAGTGGCTGTCACATCCCAAAAGGATTTTATGAAAAACAAGCTATGGCAAAACGTTATAGTGAAATGCAGCAGGCAGAAGTATGTACTCTAAGTCTCTGGGGTTGCCCTGGCATTGTGTTCTTTTTGCTCCTCTGTGTAGGAACAGATAGGAGAAGGAGGGTATTATGGTGCCCTCTAAGATCTACTGGTTAATGGGTTACCTGGTTAATGGGTTTGTTGACAAAAGCTCCCACCTTCCGGACAAAGATGGTCTCCAAAAGGTCATGTGGGGAGCCACACTTCCCTTCACTGCTGTTTGATACTGTTTCTGTGTCCTCACTGTGGAAGGAAAATACATAATTAATGACTCATGGCACAAAGGATATAGACACATCACATGCTTTATAAGACTCCTTCATTTTTTCTGTGTTTACTCCTAATACTGGAAGAAGGACCACAGAAATCTCTGCCCTTGTACCACACCTTTCTCCTCAGTCATGAAGACAAAACAAGAGTGGTCACTCGTGGAATCAGATTTTTGTTTAAAGCTGCACAAAAACTATTTAGTTGAACAAAAAGCTACTGCCAACTAGAACAGACTCTTTTTGGAGATGGAATTTTAACTTCAGGTGTGCACGTTCACTGCAATTCCTATTCACTATTATTTTTTCAGTAACACAGTAGTCACAGATCTCTCAGGAGGTTAGTGCATGAACCAGAATTGGATCTGTCACTCAGTTTACACAGGCAGCAGTCTAGTACATCACAACAGCCACTCCCAGTATGATTAATTCACTGCACAGCTATTAGTTACTTCTATGACCTATTTGTTGGGGTTTTTTTCCTACCACAGGTATTCAGAACTTTAAAACAAAAAACATGGTTTAGCCTCACAGAAAGAGGATTGCTTGGGTAGCATACCCAGGAAAGTGCTAGCGCAACCAAGTTTTGGTTTCCTCATAGCCAAATCTCTGCTTAAAATACATGATTCAGAACTATGTGACCCCCAGAGAGCCTCCACAAGAAATAAACATGACAACCAAAAAAAAAAGGAATTGATTAGCTGGGAGGGAGGTAATTTAGGACAGTTTGAAATTGCATTGTTTCCTTTTAAGTAATTTTGTGCCTAAACTTTCTTAATAAAATGATCAGATTTGCAGTAACTACAACTCATTTTGGTAACAACACACATTAAGGCTCTGGAGAATTTAAGACTCGTTTGTGAACTTACTTAATCTTGTTTTATAATCAGCAAAACCAGCAAAGAGATTAAAAAAAGAGAAAATTGATAATAAAATTAAAGTTGACAGAACAGAAGGATGTTTCACTGACTAGCAAGTTTAAATAGATAGGCAAGATCATTATTTGGAGAAAGGTTGAAAAAGCCCCAATCAGAGAAAGCTGCTAGTTGTTTGGGGAGGATGGAAATACAATAGTTATGCTACAAACAATAGATAAAAAAGAGAAAACAAAAAGGTTTACCTTAATAGGATTATAAATGAGTTAGCACAAGTGGTGGATCATCTAAAACCAACCTACCTACTAGAAGGGGTAGCTGCTGAGTAGTGGACTCCATCCAGTGGGGTGCACAACCTCTCCTGGTCAGCTTGAGTGCCATGTGCTGGCTGGCTAGGAACTGGGGGAGCTCCCCCTTCTTTGGCTGGACCAATCAACTGAGATGAACAGGAACAGTCGTGTTAGAGATCTCAAAATCAATACCAACACCACAGTGCAATACAAAGCAGATTCCATTATACTGGGCCTAAGTTGTTGGTTTTTTGGCATGTGACTGAGCTCTAGCCCCCATGAGGCTGAGAGAGGTGACAAGTAGAAGGTGATCACCATGATACAAAGTCTTTTCTTTATTCTCCACATCAGGCCTGCAGAACTCTGGCCATAGGTCCTCTGCTTCAAGGAGAGGAGTGGGGAAAAAATTAAATCCTCTTGCTACAACCTCATGGCTTCCTACAGCTACCTGAGAAGGGGAAGTGGAGAGGGAGGTGCTGAGCTTTTCTCCCTGGCATCCAGTGGTAAGATGCATGGGAATGGTTCAAAGCTGCCCCAGGGAAGGTTTAGACTAGACATTCGGAAGCATTTCTTTGCCAAGAGGGTGGTCAAGCACCGAACAGCATCCTAGAGAGGCAGTCAATGCCCCACACTGTTAGTGTTTAAGAGGCATTTGGACAGTGCCCTTAATACCAGGCTTTAACTTGGTCAGCCCTGGACTGGTCAGGGAGCTGGACTAGGTGATCACTGCAGGACCCTTCCAACTGAAACTGTTCTATTATCACTGTGTCAGCAAAACTCTGGTGTAGCAGCAACATCACAGGCAGAAAAGGACTTCTGTCAACTTTGCTTATTTTTCTGATGGACAAATACAAATACGCCAACATGGACTGTCAGCATATCCTACATCTAGGCTACAGTGCTGTGTTTGGACAGCTACAGGGGCAGCAGCTCTATAAGGCAGGCAAAGTTGGGAATTTGTGACTTGCTGGTGCAGGCAAACTGGTCTGGTGCCTGTTCTCTCAGCATAATTTTTCCACATGACCCCTACCTAAGTAAAGTTAGGGATGCTGAGGAGCCAATTCCCAGTTCCTGTGGAAGTTGTGCTTTCTCTGTATTTACCTTGTATTCTTTTCACTCCTGACAGACAGGAGACCAATGCATGCACTAGTTTCAATGCCTCTCCCAGGTGTACAAGTGACACAAATGGTTGCAACACCAGCCACGCTGGTTCTACTCTCTACAAATACCTGGTGAGGGTGTGCAGCATTCAAGCCACCAGCAAAGAGTACAGGACACCCCATGTCAGCTGATCCAACTCCCAAGGCAGCAAGCTGATAGGAAAGACGAGAGCTGGAAAGCTAAGAAAGAAGAGAAAAAACAAGAAGGGCAAAGGGAGAGGAGAGAGGAAGGGGAATGTCCCACAGTCTGAATAATCACCAGTCACTGAAGAAGGAACAGGAAGAGTCAGAGGCACAGCATTTCAGGCTGGCAGAAGGATGTTAGATTGCCATTGGAATCAATTATGAAGATTATTACTCTAAGAAGTTCTTATTGTTAAGAGGACTACTTAGATAGTAGTCCAGGGGACTGGACAAGAAAACAAGACTGGCTTCCTACACAGGTAGGAGGAGGCTGTGCAAGGTATGACTGACATCCAGTCACAGGGAAGCTCTGCTCTACAGGCCTGTTTCACATACTGGAAAAAGCAGGAATTCCATCATTAACTTATTAAAGAACTAATACTTAGTATTTTTTTCATCCCAAAGCAACTACTGTTTGAACCTACTCCCACTGCACATTGAAACAGCTGATCTTCCAGGCCTGTTCAAATAGCTTCAGTGAAAGAATACAGAGGTCCCATAAATGTGCTAGGTAAAGAGAAATGGGAAACTAACCCTTGTGAGACTGCTTTAGGAATGAAGTGTTAGAAGCAGTGAAGCCCCAGATATATTCCTCACACACCCCAGGTAGAAATCTACATAGTCAGGTTAAATAAAACTTTTGTGTTCTGGCCTGCTTGACCTCAAGAGGAACACTTCTTTTGGATCTCAGTGTGAGCTCCAGCAGCATCAGTGCTGACATCATTTACAGGGGTCAGAATGATGAACAGCACTTTTATTCACATTGAGTGGAGCACTAATGACTGTACAGGTTCTAGGGACAGACTGGTAACAGAAAACACTCAGAACTGTGCCTTACTACTTGTGTCTTTCACTAACAATCTTTCCCAGCTGTTGTTTGTTTAGAGGTGCTTGTTCTGCCTTTGGGAGACCCAAAGGCATTTAAGAAGCCAGTCTCACTAATGTGCCTGGCCCATAGTGGGTTCACCAATCTTTTCCACGCACAACAAACATTCCACATTGTCAAATTTGTACTTTTCTGTATTTGTTTTGTCATGCCAGAACTCTTATGTGGCACATATAGCATAGTCTATTGACAACTCACTTGATGTGAAAAGGCCAGTCCCATCACTGGGACTTTCAAGGTGTCCGTCACCACTGGAGGAGGGGTCTGAAAATGTGCCTTTGTGACAGTAAAAACACACTGTGCACAGACACAGACAAACAGAGGAAACAAGGAAAAGAGAGAGTGAGAGAGGGGGAGAGAGAGAGAGAGAAGGACTTCAGAGAAAAACTATGAAGAGCTGGATGAACTGAATGCTAGTGAAGAGGTTTTGGCTGCAGCAGCCACACCTACACATAGAGCAGAAGTCTCAGTATTGCCAGAAGTACATTCATTTTGTAAGGGATTGACTGTTTTCTAATCTCAGTGAACTACTCAACACAGGTAATATTTCAGACTTCAGTGAACCCTGACAGAAAGTAACTGCCAGAGACTCTGTCCCACAGCTAATTACAACTGGTACCAGCCAATTAGTAAGGAGAAGGCTGAGTGGATGCCAGAGAAAGCTGAGTAATATTTTTTTACATTTGTAAATTACATGTATTCTAATACTCTCCATCCATCCATACTCCTCCTCCAGCTTTCTGAGGGATCATACCTTGGCAGGTCTATGCTGTACCCTTAGAATACAGGAGATGCAGACTACAGTGCAATTCAAACTTCCAAAGTGTGAAGAGAGAACTTTATCAACAGGAGCAAAGCTCCAGAAGTAAACAGTCTCAGCGGTTACCAGGGCAATCCAAACCTGGATCTGTCCCATACTTCCTCACAGTCATTTTCCTACCAACAGTTTTCACTTCTAGGAGAGCTTCAGCTTCATTTCTGGGTGTTCCTCATGGCCAGACTATCTCTTGAATTTTGGCCTAGTTCGCAACATGAACACACATGCTATGCAAGCTCACAGCAAGAAGGTAACAACTATGCCTTTGTATCATCTAGATTACGCCTCGCTTTTACGGAGAGGGCAGGTAGAGATTTGAACAATTTGCCTAGAAAACCACACAGTTCCGAGTATCTTACTATACATTAAGTTATATACAGAAAGCTGGAGAAATAAATTTACTTCAAAGTCCACTCTGCCAAGACAGACTTAAAATTCTAATTGTGGTAACAAAGACTGGCAGTTGCTTTATAAGTAAGGGCACAGAATATGGCAACTATGAGCCACAGGAAAAGCAAGAATGTAGGTTCATACTTTATGTGAATCCTGGAGGTTTGTGTAGTTTCATAAAGCTTTTCCCCCTCAGTGACAGCAAAGCTTCATGACCCCTGGGGAAGTGTCAACTTCAATGTAGTTACATACACTATTACTGTTAAGTAGCACTGGCACAAGCAAGCCAGTGGAAATTTCCTTATGAAACCTCGTTTTTAACCCATTTTAAGAAAAGGCAAGACAACTCAGCCACAGAGTCATCTCCTGAACTGTGTATTGCAGAATAAGAAAAGCTTTATTCCATCAGACTTACCATGAGTGCTGGCCAATTGGTTCAATACTGCCTGATGCCCTGTCACCCAAAATCCACTTGGCACAAAAATGCTTCCTAGGAAAAGCTCATTTCTAGCTCACTCACACAGTAGAATACATTCTGCTAACCAGCCATACTAATTCCTCTGAAGCAGTGGAAAGACCCATAGCAAATTTTTTCAGTTTCAAACAGCATTCCAGTTATACTTCATTCTATGTTTCACATCGACAGCAAAAGAGATTTAGAGTTGAGATTATGTTTAAAGATCAGTAGAGCCACCTGCTTGGCTGGACAACAAGGCAGGGCATGTTATGTAAAGCGACAACTACAACTCTGGCCCAGTCTTCAAAATACAGAACTGTGAAGTCAGACACATAGCACAGTAAAAGAAGTTGGGAGTTTCTAGGGGTTTTTGATATTCAAATTTAATTTAAAATTGAAACTTAAATGAAATTTGCATGGTTAGGTGTAATTATAAAGTATTTAGTCTCCAGTTCAATATTATGACCCAATTGTTTTGCTGATATACAACTCTGGCCCAGTCTTCAAAATACAGAACTGTGAAGTCAGACACATAGCACAGTAAAAGAAGTTGGGAGTTTCTAGGGGTTTTTGATATTCAAATTTAATTTAAAATTGAAACTTAAATGAAATTTGCATGGTTAGGTGTAATTATAAAGTATTTAGTCTCCAGTTCAATATTATGACCCAATTGTTTTGCTGATACTTGTTCTTGCTGCCCCAACTAGTTTCAAGTGGACCAACAAATACAGCTTTTGCCTTTTTCCAGCATTTTCCTGGTATTTCAGTGTTTCTTTCTCCATGTCAGTCTGTTACCCCTACTTATGCTGCCTAGCGTCAATGTCTTGAAGTCCTCTTCTTGCAGTATCAGTATGTGAATGTGTAAGTGCACTGCTATCCTCTTCAAGCACATCTCAGTCCAGCTACAGGAGTAGGCTCTTCTAATCTTTCTAGGCTCCTAGAATATTGTTGAAATTAGTATCTAACTAGGTTTTACTCAGAGTGTAATGATATAAATAACCCAAACATTAAATTTTAATTAGCAGCAGGAGGCTGCCTGCACAACAGCTGATGTAGGAATATGCACATTACCCTAACAGTGATTGTTCTATCTAAGAGTAAAAAGTGCCTGGCTTCTCTTACCTGAGATGGAGGAGAGGTGGAAAAAGATGTGGTACACACTTCTTGGGAATCCTCTACTGAGGGGTAGACTGCACCATTGTCCTCACCAGCTCTAAAGGAGCAAGAAAAGAAAAGTTTCCTAACTGGAAACATACCTCAAAACAAACAAATACTAGAACGCACTGGGACAAGCACTGCAGGGAGGCCGAGAGTATTTGGGTGGAGTTGAATGGACAATTATGAAGGGCTCTCATCTGCTTGACAGAACTGAGGAAAACAAGGTATGAAAACTTTACTTTTCCCCAGGTGTTCATCTTCTGCTTCTACATAGGAACAGTTCCCTCTGTGTTTTTAACTAATGCTTTTTGTTATACCAGCTAATGCTACTGGCTTTGGTGTTTATAGAACCATTGTCAAACAACACCACTGGTCCCAGTCTGAGTGCCCTCACATGCATTTTGGAGAAGACAAACCTCTCATCTACAAAGAGAAATTAAACTCTGATCTTCCTCCAGTGGATACATCTGGAGATACATGCATCTGGACATGTAGTTCTATAGCAGGATTAACCATTACCCTCTCAAATTCCTGAAGGCAGAAAAGGTTAAGCATCCTTTGTGTCCAAGTGCTTCTGTAAGGAATTTGGGAAAATACTGAGGCTTGCAGCACTCAGTCTTCTAGACATGAAGAGGAAACCTTCCTCACATTCTCAACTATGTCAATATGACTGACACTAATCCTCCAGTGTCCCTTCCCATGCAGACAGCAAATAGTGGAAAAGGCTCTGTATTTGGGCATAACTGATGCCTTCACCATGGCCCATGGCTTCAACTCAGTATTTCCTCACCTGTAATTGCAGGGGTGCATGGGTGAAGAGCTGGGATAGGGACGGTCCACAAAATGATCAATTATAATCCCCATGATAGGAGGGGTCCTCTCAAACTGCCTGCAAGGCAACAAGCAATGGTGTTATTGGCTTTTTCTCTCTACTATCTTCTGAATTCATGGTGCCCTCACACAAAGCCCTTGTGTCTATTAATGGGACCAGAGCATCTTTACAATTCAGTCCTGTGACTCTGAGCACGCATCAACAATTTGAAGTTCTAGATCCTGGTTCAGGGCTACCCAAATACTCCCCTTGCTGCAAGACTTAAGCGTGACAGAGTGTATTCTCCATGAAGGAGAATCTCAGTGTAAAAGGATAAGCAAGAGGGAAAGATTTAGGGGCTCAGAATATGAAGGGTTTAATAGCACATTATTGTACAACACTTTCTGGCACGATCACATTTTCTCACCTGGTTGACATGAAAGCAAGGTTGATTCTGTAGGCACAAGACAAGGTGATGGTGCCCACCGGGGTACCCACTGTCCCAACACGGACTGTCTGGAAACCTATAAGGTTAGGGAATCATGATCAGTTTCACTGATTATTTATGTGCCATACTTTTCTATTCTGAAGTTACATTATCTTATTTATATAGTGTTCCCATTATCCCTTGCAATCTGAACTCCAAAGACACATACAAATCTTTGCTGGTTTTGGCTGGGGCAGAGCTAACTTTCTTACCGTGGCTAATATGGGGCTGCGGTTTGGATTTGTGCTGAACACAGGGTAGATAATACGGAGATGTTTTTGTTATTGCTGAGTAGTGCTTACAGAGACAAAGCCTTTGCTGATTTTTCTACTGTCACACTGGCAAGGAAGTTGGGGTGCACGGGAACTTGGGAGGAGACATAGCCAGGACAGGTGACCCTGACTGACCAAAGGGATATTCCACACCATAGGACATGCTCAGTATATAATGTGGGAGGAAGAAGGAGGAAGTGGGCTATGTTTGGAGTGATGGTGTTTGTCTTTCCAAGTAACCATTACACATGATGGGGCCCTGCTCTCCTGGAGATGGCTGAAC